>NW_028317721.1:607538-778538 GCF_055824585.1 Amblyomma mixtum | reverse complement strand
ACGCAGAGAAAAATTTATGGGGGCATCTGAGCAATTCTTATGATTTGTAACTGCCAGGGCATTGCTTTTTGCTGAGTTGTTTTTGGTGGCTTGGGCGCTGAATGTTCTGTCGTTGCAGCAGCTCGCTTAGCACGTTTCGCTGCTTTAGGTTCGCCACGTATTTCATCGGCAGTGAACTGCCGCCTCCGGCCACGCTTTCCTGTCTCGCCTGTCGATGTAGATGCGAGCGATTGAACTTGGACGACGAAGGCTCCATAGCACCGCAACCTAAGTCACCGAAAGCTGAAGGCCAAATGTCGCCGGGGCCGGGACTTCTCTTTTGTCTAATATCTAGCCACGTTTGCACGAATACGACAGTGGGGCATCGTATTTCCTAGCGTATCTCGCCGAGGCGACCCGCCATCAGGTCAGGCGGTACAGATAATAGTTTGGGCTTAAAAAAAGAAATAAGGAAAAAGTGCCCTGCGCGCACCGTCATACGGCACAGTGGCATCTCGCCCAGTGCCTGAGCCTGTTCTTTGTTATACAGGTGAGGGTTATTGTATAACAACGCGAGGTATGCAGTGGGGCGCCGAAATCTGTTTCCGTTCATCACGGAAGTCGTCTTTCCCTTCTCGGAAGGGGAGAGTCGCATTGATGATGATGACGTCACTCGCGTGCGGCGTCTCTGCCACGCGTGCCTTCCAGTCTAGGTAGTTCTGGCCTGCCATGGCTTACTGGCTACGTCGGGGTTTCCGCATAACGAGCCTTGTCACACAGGAGAGTTTCGTGACACTTTCACGAAGGGCACTTCTCTTGAACGAATGACACTTTTGGTGCGCGAGCCGCCACGGTGGCTCAGTGGTTATGGTGTTCGGCTGCTGACCCGAAAGACGCGGGTTCGATCCCGGTCGCGGCGGTTGAATTTCTTTGGAGGAGAAATTTAGATCCCGTGAACTGTGCGATGTGAGTGCACGTTAAAGAACCCCAGGTGTTCGAAATTTCCGGAGCCCTCCACTACGGCGTCTCTCATAGCCTTAGTCGCGTTGGGACGTTAAACCCCATAAAACCAAACCAAACTTTTGCTGCGCGCTGTCACACGGCAAAAAGGAGTGTTATTTGCCAATGATGACAGTGGCGATAGATGTTTCAGTAGCTTCGAGAAGTTTTTTTTGTGTTATTACCTATAACATACAATTTTTTCGCAAGTGTAGTTACTCCGAGTCAATTTTGAGATTTATTTCCACATCTGACTACATGTTCACGACGAAAAGCGTCACGATCCGTTACAAGTAATACCCCTGCTACACCGTGGTTTGGAATGCCTTCTAACTGAATGTCAATCGACTCGACTGCCGCATTGTGCTGCAAGACAAATTTTTTTACAGCATTCGGCTGAGATACATTATAGTCCACGGAGCTGCGCGAATTCATTCGAGATATTGGGATGCCTCCAAAGCTCGAATACAGCCCGCACTACCCGCACTGACCCACAGCCGTCGCCATCGCTTCGCCCCCCCCCCCCCTCGGCCCTCCCCCCACAGCAACACCGGAGTGCTCTGGTTATGTGGATGTTGATTTTAATAATAACAACGCCTTTATTCGTGTCTCACACGGTACAGAACCGTGGAGGCCGACAGTAAAAGTTGTCATAAATGACAGCTTGACAAAGGCGCATGCCCCAAGCACTAGACAGCGGTACAGTGATATTGCGTATTAAAAACAGAAAACACAGTACACAATACGCCCTGATCAATGAAATTCCACTCTTGCAGAGTGAATAGAGCACATGGAATTAGCTTGTTATCAGGCACAAAGAAAAGACAAAACAAATTCACTGAACGCACAAAAGTTGTAAAACTGCATACACAATTGTAGTAGAGTGAGGCTGGAGAGAACAATCGTAATTACCATCCACTCGCCCTATGGAAAGGAGGTTATATTAAAACTCCCTATGGAAACAACTTGAGTGCATATACAATTACAACGGCTAAGCCAAGCAAGGTCACAAGGAGAAAGGATTCAACGGAAAGAGAAGTAGATTGAGAACAAAAAAAAGCCTACAAAACAGGCCTCAAATGAAGTAGTCCAATGCGGCTCGTCACTGACGAAGCCAAAGACAATCATTCGGAGATGCAATATTTTCATGTGTGTTGTTCGCTTTTTTTACTTCTCTTTAGCAAATAGTTTGTGCACACGCGAAATGAGTGCTTGAAGACCATAGTACATGACTGAACATTAACTGCATAAGCGCGAAATTTCCCCAGAAATGCACAGGTGAGGACGACTGGACTCCTTTACTCTTGTTTACGTCGCTGTGTACAAACTGCTAGTGCTCGATTGCATGACATAATAAACGAGCTGCGCATCAGTTATCTTAATTAATCTCACTGTTGTACCGGTTGTACTCTTGCTTATTTACTAAGCTCGACAACTCTGTAGGAAGCCCCGATGTGACTGCGCGCCTGGGAAACACTCTGTAGCCTGGTTGCTGATATGGCGTAGGACCGGCGCTTCTCGGTACTCGTTTCTGCTTTCTCCGATAAGAAGAGTAGCTCATTTTGAATCAGTTTACGCAGAAACATATTCGGTGACCATTCATTGAAGCGGCCTTATTTTTCACCCAGAAGCGGCGGCAGCGATTCTTGCCAGCTGCCCAAAACATTTAGCGGCAGTCTGAGTCCCACCGGGGCTTCCCAGTCAGCGCATGCGCGTCCTGTAAAGTAACCGACAGTCGATTTCAGATCACTTTTAGCAAAACTACACTCGCTGTTCACTTGGGTTCGCTGAAACTTGAGAATTCGCTCTCCACAATCGCCGAAATTCAGTACACACACCCTGTGGACTCATTAGACCCATCGCGAAAGGGGGTCGTCATCTGCAAAGCGGGAGTAGCTGTTCAAGTGTGCGCATTACTTTTATTTGCATACGAATTAAAACATGCTTTCATTAAAATGCGCTATCAAGGAAATAAAACGGAGGTTTTTAATTCCCAAAACAAAATTTTTGAATGTCGGAGCACTACTGTTCAGGCTACGCACTCGCCTTGCCGGACCTAGAGGAGTTAGCATACCAAACTCACTACGAGGAAAGTACGTTCTGAAGCGAGTGTCACTAAAGCTCATTGTGTGCCAGTGCGCAAATGACATTTTAAGCGAATGCCACTTGTCGAAAGTGGAACTAAATGAGCCATTGTGGCAGGAGTATAATGCTCTCGCGTTAAACTGTTCCAATCCGTGCTAAATCTGGAATACCACATGGCAGTAATGCATGCGTAGTGTGCCGTGTTTTGTAGCAATGTATAGATGTCGAGCGTTGTCACTACAGAAAGCTTTATGAATTTGTCTCATTCCTTCTTCCATTTCGGGCTGTCGCCAAGGACGCCTTACGCGTGAAGTCTTCAAGGGAAACCTCGTTTATTGTTCTGGCTTCTATGGCCAAGTGTTCGAGGGCTTGTGGTGATGACTTCACTAGACTACATGCTGGAAACGCTGGTGCATGAAATGAACGTCGCTCTTCAGTTCTCGGTCGCTGTTTGCGAAGGGGATCTCGACGCCTCTTTGCCGCGACAAATGCCCCGGCCCGCTGTCACCTTGTCATGGCGCCAGGCGAAAGTGCGCCTCTTCGGACGGCTTCTTCCACCTCTGTTCCCATTCCTGTCGCAAAATCCACGTTACTGTGTACCCTAGGCCATCCATTTAGTGTTCATGTCTCTTGCCTCAGTTTCTAGTCTTTTCGTCTTGCTGTTCTGCCATGAAGGAGTCGCAAATCGCAGCTCAGCACAGTGCTAACTTTTGCAAGTTGAAATTCCTTCTAGAGACATGCACTGGTGACTTATGGCGATATTCGAGCTATGTACAAAGCCACACACTTTTATGGTTGCCCCTTAAAGGTTAGAAACACGGTGGAACTTAAAATTATCCCACATGTACTTTTTTTCTGGTGGCTTCTTGCGTCAAGTCGAAGGTGTAGCCTCGAAATGCATGCCTGTATTAATACACGCTTGAACAATACTCACGGCCACAAGAGAAGAGCATCGGACAAAAACAAAATATATCAACTGATCGCATTTCTGGAGTGTAGGAAACTATCTCCTCGTTTTCCGTCACTCTTTCATTTTCTGAGTTCTGTTACTATAATTTTACTTGGTCCATGGGGCAGACAGCGCGCTCACTTTTTCCTCAGTCAAGGTTGCCATAAAGAACAATACTTCTCTTGCATTCTTGATATCCGATTTTGCGAATAGAGTTTTCTCAAAATTCAGCGCATGTTGCCAGCGCGATATTCGGTCAATCGGCCATATGGCGCCACGCAGATATGCAGACGCCCGCTACGTGCGCTTTCGGGGCTCCTGCTTGCGTTCGTGCGTGGTGCGTGGGTGTGTGCAAACGTGTAGCATAGCGCGTGTGTAGCGAAAGATATGCGCAACGTAGCACAATGTAGGGACGTAGCACAAGGTATATTGCCGCGAATCTTTGTAGCGTTTGTTTGTAGTGTTTGTTTGTTCATGCTTCAAGGCTGCCGGCACGCCGCTTTATCGCTTCGTTTGTGACGCAAGACGCGCCTAGATGTATCTCGACTGATCGCATCCAGGCCGAGCTGATTCTACTTTGCGCCACAATGTCTCTAGTACCTTTCCAGCACGGCCGACAGCGGCAAGGACTCTGTTCGACGACCTCCGAGCACGCTTGTTGCTACGCCGCCGCCGAGTGGTTCAGTTCCTTGCAGGCGAAAGTCAGCCCAAATAAAGAGTTCCGTTTGGAAGACATTCTCGCTGTTTTCCTGTTCGCCCGACTACAGTCACCACTACGTGACATCTGGTGGAGGTGCTAACGGATGTCCCGGTCGTACTCCCGGAGGGGAGTACGTGTCGTCAACCCGTCTTTCCCGCTCGCCTTCACCGTACACCGCGCGTTTTGCATCACCGGGCCGCAGCTAAGCCACGGCTGTCCTAGGAAAGTCCCCTAGCCCCCGTAGGGGAAACTAAACAAAACAGCCTGTGGAGGTCAGGTTGCTTGCCGAGGAAACGACGAAGATCTTCCAGCGACCACGCCGTATAAAGACGTCGCACCCACTACGCCGACGTCGCATACAATGACAGCCTCGACCACGACGCTAACCACCTTCAAAACGACGCCGTCATCAGGAAAAGCTTCGACCACACGCTCACCCACAATTCACATACGTACCCGAAGAAGCCGCAACCCGACGCCGAAAACGACGTGCAACGCCAGAGCCAGGACATCCGACTTAGAAGTCGTTATCGACGGCCGGAAAGTTACCGCTCTCCTCGGCACAGGAGCTGATTATTCGGTGATGGATGGACCATTCGCTGCGCAGCTGAGGAAAGTAACGACAGCTTGGGACGGCCCGCAAATTCGCAACGCAGGGGGCCACCTCATTACGCCATCAGGTCGATGCTCAGCGCGAGTGACTCTCAAGGGACATACCTATCGCGCAACCTTCGTAGTGCTACGGCAATGTTTCCGCGAAGTGATCTTGGGCATGGATTTCCTTAATGAACTACAGGCAATCATCGACCTGCGATCCAAGCTGATTACACTTTCTACGGACGACGTCATCCCGTCGATGAGGACTCCGGAACATCACGTTGCACTTAGTGTCCTGGAAGAAGTGAGTGTGTCGCCCCGCTCAAGCGTCATTGTCACCGTAGGCGCCACGGGAGCGAATAACACTGAAGCCATTATCGAGGGGTACATGCAGTTGCTTCTTGACTGAGGAATCGGCATCGCAAGAGGCATCGCACAATTCCGCAAAGGGCAAGCCGCAGTACTGCTAACTTCAGCGAAGAATACCGGCACATTAACAGAGAAACGGCGATTGCTTTCCTCGACAAAATATCTCTACAAGAGTCGGTATATAAAATATACCGACTCTTATCTTCATTGCACCTCCGTGACGAAACAACGCAAGTATACACCTTCTTGAACGCGATGGGGAAGGAAGCTGAAGATATTCTAGCGTCACTGAAGATGACAGGCTCTCAAATGGCGAACTATGCTACTGTTAAATGCAAGTTTGAGGAGCATTTCATACCCTGCACGAACATAATTTACGAGAGGGCAAGGTTCAACCGTCGGGTTCAGCAAAGCAGTGAGTCATTCGAGGCGTTCATTACAGAGTTACACAAACTTGCCGAGACGTGCGAATACGGCGAACTCAAGGATGAGCTCATGCGTGACCGCCTCGTAGTGAGACTTTTGGACGTTGGACTCAGCGAGAGGATGCAACTCGATCCCAAGCTTACTCTACAGTCTGCGACAAAAATGGCGCGAAACTCAGAGGTTGTGAAAAGACAGCAGAACTAGTTGCGCGAGAGGGCTGAACAAAACGCTGTAGTTGAGGAGCTGCGATTCCCGAAAGGACGACCAAGGTACAAATACGGGCCACGGAAAGCAGCCAAGACTTCAGGCGGACAGGAAACCGGCCAAAACGTGTGCAAATGGTGCGGCAGTGCGCAACAGCACTTCAAGAAACAGTGCCCGACATCGAGGAAAGTGTGCAGTTACTGTGGAAAAATTCAGGGGCACTTTGACTGTCTAAAGTGCGTAGAGGCGAAAGCGTTTTCCGCACCACTTTGGCTGCTTCTGTGGCACTGGTGACGTCACATGTAATTGAGTACTAATTACTAAGTGATGACAAATCACTAATTAATAGTTAATTACTGATTAATGCCTGGATACTAATTAACTGCTAATTAATGACCCTTAAGCTTCGCCTTTAGGAGTGGAACGCGACAGCGTGTTCTAGCGCTGCCACGGAACGCCACCACCCGTTCGGCGTGATGCCTTGCCGTTTGAACGCAACGCTTTTTGAGGAAAGGAAATAGCGCAGTAATTCTCTGTCATCTCGGTGGACATCTGAATCGCACCGCAGAGGAAGGGAAGTGGGAGTGAAAGAAGAAAGACAAAGATGGCCCGTAATGAAGAAAATGAAAATTGTAATTGAGGAAAGGAAATTACCCAGTAACTGTCTCACATATCTCGGTGGACACCAGTGAAAATTCAGAGGGGGGGGGGGGGGGTTGAGGGTGTACTTTTTTGACCTAAAGTGCGGTCACTGATGTGTGGTTAAGATGTTAAGCTTCGCCTCTAAGAGTGGAACGCGACAGCGTCTTGAAACGCTGCCAGGGAGTGCATAGAACGCCATCGCCCATTCGGGTCTACGCCTCACTCGTCGGTAAATTGGTTTTTGAGAAAAGGAAATCTGTCTCTCATATCTCGGTGGACACCTAAACCCCGCCAGAAGGGAAGGGAGGAGGATGGCAGTGAGCGAAGACATCGTATTCACTGGAGGCGCCTTTGTTCATTCCAAACCATCGAGCTGGCATGGCGGAGTGGATGGCATGCTCGTCTCGCACTCAGAAGACCGGGGTTCAATTCCCGAGCTCGACCAATTTCCTACTCGGTTTTATTTATATATATGGCCTGACTAGGAAAGTTAATTAGGATAATTGGGTAATTAAGCAGTTAATTAAGCTCAGTCCCACTTTCTTGGAGCATCACTATTGATCCCTTCAATTGGTTTCAGGGTTACTAGACAAAGTACAATTAGCCCCGTTTGAAATTGGCGCACTGTGACGTCACGACCGTTTCGACCAACTGAAAAGCGTGACATTTCTGTCGACAACTGCTGCTTACAACGATGAGACATTAAAGGCTTTCGCCTTAAAACCGGTCACTTTGCAACAGTATGTTTGTCTGCACGCCAGCAGTCATTGAGACGGCTTGCGCGAGGAGATACCACTGCAAAGAAAGGCACCGCTAATACAGAGGAAGTATTCCTTGGGGATGTCAACAATATCGATGATCAGGAACCTTGGTTCATCACAGCATTTGTTGATAGAAGTCCCGTCCAGTTTAAGGTCGATACTGGAGCAGATGTTACTGTCATCTCATACTCAGAGTATGTGGACAGCCGCATGGAGTAGCTTAAACTGCCAGACAAGAGACTCTTCGGACCAGGCAGAACGCCGATCAGATCAAGAGGAATGTTCAATGCTACCATTGCTTGGCGAAACAAATCAGCTCGTCTAATAGTAGAAGAACGGCAGATTGGGCGAGTTGGTGTTCCATGGCGACAAGTACATCTAAACAGCGCTAAACAACAGGACGAGATAGAGGAGTAGACAAACACGGCGCTGAACTTACAACTGAATTTATTGGAAGGAAAAAATTTCAATATATACATACAAAAATGGGCACACCTGCGCACAGTCATACATCAATGTGGAGATAAAATCAACAAGCCACGATGGTCACACGTGGGTAGCTTTAAGGCAGGTACAACACGTGTGACCATCGTGGCTTGTTGATTTTATCTCCACATTGATGTATGACTGTGCGCACGTGTGCCCATTTTTGTATGTATATATTGAAATTTTTTCCTTACAATAAATTCAGTTGTAAGTTCAGCGCCGTGTTTGTCTACTCCTCTATCTCGTCCTGTTGTTTAGCGCTGTTTATATGTACTTGTCGTCAAATAGTTTTTGTAGTGGAAGGTCTGCAAACGGCGTTGCTGAGACGACCCGCCATACGTGCTTTAGATGTCCTAGCACACCTGGATGCTGTGGATGCAAACAGTCAACAAAGGCCTGCTCAAAATGGTGAGCTACCCGAGGCTAGAGCAACGTTCCGCTCGTTGTTCACTGGGCTAGGTGAAATGAAGACGGCATGCAAAGTGACACTCCAGCTATATGCTACACCTTATGCTGTAGCCGTGCCTCGACGAGTTCCGGTTCCTCTCTTGCCCAAAGTAAAAAAAGAACTTGACAGAATGCAGAAGTTGGGGGTCATCAAGCAAGTTGATCATGCAATGGCATGGTGTGCACCGATGGTGATCGCTAAGAAGAACAACGAGATACGAATATGCACAGATTACACGCAGCTAAACCAGCAGGTGATACGTGAGAGTCATCATGCCCACAGTCGAAGAGAACCTGGCAAAACTGGCAAATGCAGAAATGTTCAGCAAGCTGGATGCAAATTCCGGCTATTGGCAAACACCGCTTGCACTGGAATCGCAAGAACTAACCACATTCATCCCGCCATTTGGAAGCTTTCAGTTCTTACGATTACCCTTTAGCATAGCCACAGCGCCGGAATTTTTTCAGAGGGAAATGCTCCGCATCCTAGAAGGGCTACTAGGGCAGGCTTTCCACCAAGATGACGTAGAGTTGGAATTAATATGATTTCCTTTTCCCCCCTTTTTGGGTTTTTTGGGTATTTTGGTTAGCCCTTCGTTATTGTGACCATGAAGTTTCCTGTTTTTGCTCCTTTTATGCACCTTTTGCACCCTCAGCACACTTCAGATGTATAGCCCTCTAAGGTCTATCTTGACGATATCATGTATGTTTCTTTTTGATTTACTTCACGAGACGCGTATATATGTCATGTGTTCTTCCATTAAAATTTTAGTTGCGAAAAAGCGCTCGTGTTATGTCTTCTCTCCTACTATAGTCCTCGTTTTTGGCGCTAACTTCATCATGAAGATGACATAGTCGTGTACGGCAAAGACAGGGGGGACCGCGATGCCAAGCTCTCAGTAGTGCTCCGACGCCTCAAGGAGGCTGGAATGACATTGAATCCGGACATGTGTGAATTCCGGAAATCGAGAGTGATGTTTCTTGGGCACATTCTCGACAGTGATGGCATCATTGCCGACCCAGAAAAGACAGAAGGCATTACAAGGATGCCACCACCAGAGAACACGGCCGAACTAAGGTAGTTCCTGGGCATGGTTAGTCAACTGGGAAAATTTCTCCCGAAGCTGGCTGAGAAGACCCAGCCACTGCAAGAACTGCTACACAGTGAAGTGAGTTGGTGTTGGTCTCAGGTTCAACAGAGAGCATTCAACGCAATCAAGGAAGACTTGATGTCAACTCCGGTATTATCATACTATGATCCACAGAAGCCTTTGACCATATCAGCGTACGCATCGTTTTATGGCATAGGAGCCGTACTCCTCCAGACAGACAGTGAAGGCAGGCGGCAGCCTGTAGCCTATGCCTTACGACCTATAACATCGACAGAGCAAAGGTATGCACAAGTGGTAAAAGAAGCACTTGCGACAACATGGGCGTGTGAACGCTTCACAATGTACGTTATGGGACTGCGCTTTCACATCGAAACCGACCACAAGCCATTAGTGTCTCTGTTCACAACGAAGCGTACTGATTAAATGACTCCAAGACTTCAACGTTTCCGCATGCGTGTGCTCGAGTACGATTTCACCATCTCATACACACCGGGTAAATACATGCACACAGCAGATGTGCTATCACGCAAGCCACTACACTGTTCAAGTGGAGACCTTGCCTCAGCTGTTCAAGACTACAAGCTCCTGACAGCCGAACTGCCAGCCTCAGCGAGATGTTAGAGAGAACCAGAGTTGAGCTTACAAAGGATGCTGCAATCTCAATGGTTATGCTCTACTGTAAAACCAAATGGCCTAAAACAGAAGGAGTGACTCCGGAAGTGCGGAAATATGCAAGTGTGGCTGACGAGTTGTCTGTTGTGCATGGACTGCTGCTTAGGGGGACAAGGCTCGTCTTTCCACCAAGCCTACGCCAAGAATTTCTGGAATGACTGCATACTGGACATCAGGGCATAGATAGATGCCGATCCAGAGCACATGAGGCTGCATGGTGGCCAGGGATCAGTCATGACACTGAGGTATTCGTGAGCAGAAGCCCAACCTGTACCAAGCACCGCCGAGTACCAACCGAGCACCTCCTTCAGAATGACCTCCCTGAGCGCCCATGGCAAACAGTTGGTACCGACTTGTTCCATCTGGATGGTAGGAACTACATCATCGCAGTCGACTACTACTCAAAGTTCTTCGAAGTGGAGGAGCTACATGGAACGCAAAGCAAGCGGGTTGATAATTTCTTCAGCCAACAATTTGCTCGCTATGGCATCCCAGATGTGTTGCGGTCAGATAACGGCCCACAGTTCACTTCGTATGGTTTGCACAATTTCTGAGCAGGTGGGGTGTGAAACACAACTTCCAGCCCTCACTATGCTCAAAGTAATGGGGAAGCCGAAAGAGCTGTACAGACTTCAAAGAACATACTTCGTAAGTCAGAAAGTATCGCTGAAGGCCTTCTTGCTCATAGAGCAACACCAGGACCAGAGGGATATTCACTAGCTGAACTCCTCATGGGCCGCAAACTGAAAACAACTGTTCCTACACTGCCCCAGGCACTTGTACCAGAGTGGCAGTATAGAACGGAGTACCATAAACGAAACAGTCATCAAAAAAAGAGAGGCAGCAAATTATAACTCACGGCACCGGACAAGAGAAAGAGCACCTTTGCAGCCAGACACAATGATTTTCATCAGGCACGGAGGCCAGCGTCAAGGAACCATTGTCGGACCAGCAGATGCACCCAAATCTTTTATTGTGCAGACAGCTGTAGAAATGTACGCCGCGCAGAAGCGCATTTGCAAGCAGCACCCCAAGGGAACCCTGACCCTGCTTCTTGCTCAACTCGCCCAACAAGCTACGAAGAGGCCTGGCAGACAAGTCGTTACGGAAGGACTGTAAGGCCCCCACGACGCCTTAGCCTGTGAGCTTCTGAAGAAGGGGAGGTGTCGTGTATAGTAGTAGAGTGCGGGCGCGAGAGATGGCGCCACCACCCCGTGTGAGGACTGGAATTAACGCACGGAGCGGCGGGAAACGTGCGCAGGCAGTTGCCTGGTGGCCGGCGCCATGGTTGGAGCTATGGCAGTGCAATAAATGTGTGTGTGCTGTTAACAACGGTCGGCAGTCCTTCGGTAACGCGGTAGGAAGCGCCGCAAGTGGAAGTCTTCAAGGAACTTCAGCGTCATTTACAGTCCGCACCGATCCTCGCACACTTTCATGAAAACGCCGAGACTGCAATTCATACCGACGGAAGTACTGTTGGCCTAGGTGCTGTCCTCGTTCAGAAAATTGACGGGGAGAAGGTCATCGTGCACGCCAGCCGTTCCCTGTCCAACGCCGAAGCTAATTATTCGACAACTGAGAATAAGTGTCTTGCCATCATCTGGGCTATGTCGAAATTACATCCTTACCTGTACGGACGACCGTTGAAGGGGGTCAGCGATCGCCATGCACTGTGCTGGCTTGCCAGTTTGAAGGACCCCTCCGACCGCCTCGCTCGATGGAGCCTGCGGCTCCAGGAGTTTGATGTAACCGTCCTTTACAAGACCGGACGCAAGCACTCTGACGCTGACTGCCTGTCACGAGCCCCTGTAGATGCACCACCGCCGGCCGACGATGAGGACGCCTTCCTGGGACCCATCAACCCCAGCTCTTTTGTTCAACAGCAACGCGCGGACCCCAACATAAAATGCCTCATCGAATACTTGGAAGGTAAGGTTTCTTCACCCCGGCCACGTTCAAGCGAGGATTGTCTTCGGTCTGTTTAAAAAATGATGTCCTCGAAGAACTTTGCGGCAAACAAAACAGCCTACCTCCTTGTTGTACCTGTAAGTCTGCGCGGAGAGGTTCTTCAGGCCCCAAATGACGAGCCGACAGCTAGACATCTCTAGTTTTCTCGCACCCTCCGCCGCATTCAAGACAAGTATTACTGACCCCGACTGTCTGCCGATGTCACACATTATGTGAAAACCTGCCGAGATTGTTAGCGGCGTAAGACCCCTTCAACCCGACCAGCAGGATTTCTGTACCCCATTGAACCTCCCTAAAGGCCCTTACAGCAGATCTCCATGGACTTGCTTGGCCCTTTCCCGAAATCAACATCTGGAAATAAGTGGTTAGTTAGTTATATGGGGTTTTATGGCGCATAATTCAACTATGGCTATCATGCGCCAAACACAAGGTTAGATGATGTTATGTTAAGTGCATAAAGGCCACATTATAATAGATTTAAAACATTGGCTTTCTTTAAAAACTTACAAACAAGTGAAAACTCGACAAGTGTTTGCTCGCCTAAAAGCAATGTGGGATAAAATGGAATGTGTTCATTGTAAAATACCGTAAAATTTTTTTCCCGAAGTTCTTCGAGATGCGAACAAGAAATTCGAATGGGATCTACTGTGAGCTCCTCACCACACATTTCACACACAGGTTTGTCTTTTTTTTGTTAATAAGAAGTTATGGGTGATGTGTGTGTGACCTAATCGTAAACGACATAAAATTACTTCGATAAAACTCCGTTTATGACGGCATGATTTCCATTGTTTTAAAATGGGCTTTATGGTATGCAGCTTGTTGTTTCCTTTATTTTCCCTAGAATCTTGCCACTTGGCTCTTAGTTTGCTATGTACTGACTTCATGTTATCCCTAGGAGGCAAATTCACATGTTTTATTTCCATGGTTCTGGTCTGTGCAGCACACAAGTCGGCTCTTGCATTGTCCCTAATGCCAACGTGACTGGGAACCCAGCAGAATTTTATAACATGTTTTTGTGCTGTGACCTTTACTATATTGTGTATGATGCTTCCTATCAGCGGCTCCGTGGCATTTTTGGAGTTTAATGCTGTAAGGACGCTCAGTGAATCTGTATAAATGATGCTGTTTTTGATGTTTTCATTTGTTATTTTCTGTACCGCAACACAAATGGCACAACACGCAGCGGTGAAAACTGTAGAACATGAGGGCAGTCGTAGTGTATTTTTATTTTTTCCTTGTATTACTGCGCTTTTTACATGGGCATGAGTTTTTGACCCATCAGTATAAAATACAGTATAATTTCTGTATTTTTCTTGTAGTGCTAGGTATTCTTGTATTATGTGGTCGTGTGGCGTACAGGTTTTCCTGAGGCGTGTTAGTGTGACGTCACACACTGTGAGGAGAGTGTTCCAAGGTGGTAGCGCTTCGTGTCTTGGGGCAATATTTTTAATTTCATTTAGCATGTTCAGAGCTTGGCATTTTTCCTGGAAGTGCAAGAGCAACGGCTTAATCGCGTGAGGCTTGTTGTTGAAGAGTATTCGGGATGAGCATTTCGTGACAAATGGGAACAGAGATGTTTGGGCTGAGAAAGGATTTTGATGATGTATGTGCAAGTTAGTGCAGTTCTTCGATCTTCTAAGGGAGGTTCATTAGTTTCCACATACAGACTTGCTATTGGGGAAGTTCTGTAAGCACCAGAAGACAACCTTAAACCAAGATTGTGGACAGGATCCAGTCGTTTTATGTAGGACGGTCTTGCTGAGCCATATACTATACAACCATAGTCTAACTTAGAGCGAACCAGAGAACGATATCTATGTAACAGGCATGCCCTATCAGACCCCCAGCGTTTTCTTGACAGTAATTTCAGCACATTCAGGGCCTGGGAAGCTTTTTTCTTTAAGCTGTTTATATGTGGCCAGAAAGTGAGCTTTTTATCGAAAGTTATCCCTAGAAATTTATGCTCTTGTTTGACAGTTAATGGGGTTGGGTTAGATATAGTGTGGGGTTATCCTGTAGGACTCGTCTCAAAGAGAACAGAACCGCTACTGTTTTCAGAGGGGAAATCTAAATCCGTTTCTATCTGCCCAGGTAGCCAGTTTATTTATTGTTATTTGTATCTGTCGCTCACAGGTAGGTATGCTGGAAGACGTGCATGCTATTTGGAGGTCGTCTACGTAAACTGAGTACATTATGGATTTTGGGATTACTTTTCCTATGCAGTTCATTTTGATGGGGAATAAGGTCGTGCAGAGGATGCACCCCTGGGGTACGCCAGTTTCTTGATTAAAAGTGTTGGAGAAGGTTGCGTCTAGTTGGACTCTGAATGTACGGTTACTTAGGAAGTCGCTCAAACAGCCCAGCATCCTGCCGCGGATACCTAGGTCCGCTAGGCCACGGAGGATACCGAACTTCCACGTGGTATCGTAAGCCTTCTCCACGTCGAAGAAGACCCCGATACAGTGTTGGTTGTGGATGAACGCTTCCCGAACTGTGTTCTCAAAGCGAACGACGTGATCGGTTGTGGAACATGTCTTTTTAAAGCCTCACTGGTGTATATCTAAAAGTTGCTGGGACTGAAGTATGAAGGTTAGTCTGATGTTAAGAATGCTTTCGAATGATTTTGGTATACAGCTATTGAGTGCTATTGGCCTGTAACTGGTGGGACTAGTTGGTGGTTTCCCAGGTTTTAGGAAGGGTACTATTATTGCTTCTTTCCGTGCTTGGGGGATTTCTCCACTCATCCATATTTTATTGAAAATTTTTAGGAGAACCTCTATGGCAATCTCATAGAGGTGAGCAAGCATGGCATAATGTATATTGTCTGGGCCTGGTGCTGTCATTTTACCGGATGTTAGTACTGTTAGTGCTGTCATTTTACCGGATGATTGTAGTCTTCATGTATGCATGTTCTAAAGGGAAGCTTTTGTTTTTCTACTATTGTTTTGTGCTTTTGAAATGTTTGCGTTTAGTTGGATGAGCTTGAAACTGTGGAAAAATGCTCACCCAATATGTTGGCCTGCTGTTCAAATGTTGTTTGAGTGCCGGGTGTTGTTAGCATTGGAAATGGGAACAGAGTAAAATTTCCAGTGAATTTCCGCACCTGCTCCCACATTTTCTTTGATGATATTGAGCTCTTTATGGAGGATATGTACTGTTGCCATGATGCCCTTCCGGCGTTGTGTCTAATGTATCGTGCTTTGGCTCTAACCCTTTTGAAGATGAGAAAGTTTCCTGCAGTAGGATATCTGCGAAGGTTGCCCCAGGCCTTGTTTTGATGCTTTTTAGCCAATGAGCATTTATTTGACCACCAAACTTTATGTGTTCTTCGTGATATTTCGCACGTTTGTGGGATTGCTTCTATTGCTGCAGATGTTAAGCATGTGACAAATTTTTTATTTCTTTCTTCTATCGTAAGGGTTTCGGCATATTCTTTTTCCAGTGTGGCCTTCGTTCTGAAAAGTGCCCAATCGGCGAGGTGAATTTTCCATCGCCGTGGCTTCGTAGGGAGGATGACTGTAGCTGACGTTAGCTTTAAAACTGTTGGTAAGTGATCACTTCCCCGAGGGTTGTCTAAAACATCCCAAATAAAATCATTAAGAACCGATGGAGATGCAAATGCTAAATCGAGGCAGGTCATTTTTCCAGAGCTGGGGCAGCTGTACGTGGCTTTTCCCGTATTCATTAAACATATGTTATTCGAAAGAATAAAATCCTCGATGAGCTGACCCCTGGAATCAGTATGCTCACTTCCCCAGAATGAGGAGTGTGCGTTAAAATCCCCAATTATCACATATGGCTCAGCCAACTGTTCCAGAAGTTCTTCTAGGTCATGCATGGTAATTGTGTTGTGTGGTGGTATGTACACAGAGCATATTGTTATTGTTTTATGGCTAATTATGTTTACTGCGACCGCTTCTAAGTTTGTCTTTAATGATCCCTCTCTTGCAAGGACATCGCTTTGCGTAATGATAGCGACGCCTCCCGAGAGTCGGCCAGCTTGCACTCGGTCTTTCCGGAAAATATTATATCTTTTTATGATGTTTGTGTGCTGTGACCCAAGGTTCGTTCCCTGCAGGAACACAGCTGTAGGTGGCATTGTTTTGAGCATATCGGTTATGTCTGTGTAGTTTCTGTGTAGACCTTGTAGTGCCGGAGCCCACATTTCGCTGGCTGGCCTCTCTGGAAACAAGCGCTGCGCGCCCGCCGTCGCTCAAAGCAGGCCCAGACTCTCTCGGACATGTCGCGACGTGCAGCGTGACTCATCCAGCCACGCCGGCGCCGACACGGACCCTTCCTCCTCCCCTCCTCTCCGTCGGTGCGAACTCCTCCGACGCTCGCGGGCTCTCGACCATTGGTCTAATTTGAACGGTGGCCAGTGCCGTGACCTGATTGGAGGATTTGAACGGCTGGCTGCCGTAACCGTTACCAGCGGCTTTAAAAGCGGAGCCGCGCTGAACCCGACCAGCAGACGGGCAGCAGAAGAGCCATCACGCCGGAGCTACGCTCGCCGCCGGGGCCGCTCTTCGTCTTTGTGCTAGCCCGTGGTGCTCTTTTCCCTTGTATCATGTAAAAGCCCTTGTACATACTGTACATAAACGTCTTTTTACTCACCGTCGCCTCGACCGTTTCCTGGCTCGGACACCCAGTCCCAACAGTGGTGGCAGCGGTGGGATGCCAAATCCCAACAGTGGTGGCAGCGGTGGGATGCCAAAGTCCCACCAGTGGATGGCAGCTGCGGGATCGACCGGCGGCAGCTACCTCGGCGCGGTGAGTGCCTGATGTTTTCCCCTCAATTCGCCAGACTGCTCTAGCACACGTGATTGTAGTTTAGAGTAGGGCTGTGTGTTGCACTGGAGAGAGCTTTGCTGTTTCGAGCCAAGTCGGAGTGCTTTGAAACGAAAGCGGGTGCAGAGGGAGTAAACGAGGCGTTGTTGGAAAGAATTACTTGCGCGTGTCATACTAGTGGCGCTATAGTAGTGAACGGCAAGTGAATTCTAAGAAAAGGGCAAACTACAAGAGGCTATTGTGCGCGATGGAGAACTTCAAAGTGAAGGAACTCATCGAAATTTGTGAAGAGTTGGGCATTGATTTGGGCCCCGCAAAACGAAAGCATGCGATTCTTGAGATCATGCGAAAGGAGAATGTAACGGCTGAGGAAGCCAATGAGGCCTGGGAAGAGATCACAGAACGCCGTGAGCACGAAGAGGCTGAAAAACAGAAGCAGCTTGAGCGCGAAAAAGCAGAAAAGCAGAAGCAGCTTGAGCGCGAAGAGGAAGAAAAACAGAGGCAGCTTCAGATAAAACGGCGTGCTCGCGCTAAGAAACTGATGGACCTGGAGCTTGAAGCACACGAGATCTTTTATGAGAGAGATACAACATTGTCCGCTCTACATGAGACCAACGGTCAGCAGCTGAGAGACAGGCCGCAGCCCTTCGTGATCGCCGAAGATATGGCGAAATATCTTGCGGAGTTCGAGCTCGTCTGCGAGAGAAAGCGCGTTGAGCGGAATGGTTGGGCACAGAAGTTGGTAGCCCTGCTTTCCAGCGAAGCGTATGACGTTGTCAAGCGCCTGTTGGACGACGGCTTGGCGGACTACGATGAGCTGAAAAGCTTCTTACTGGCGAGATATAACGTGTCACCGCTGGACCTTCGCCAAAGGTACCTGCGAGAGAATAGCACCCCATCGTTTAACGATTTTCCGTACCAGTTTAAAGCCGACATTTTAGAGTGGCTCGAAAATGCTGAAGGGTCGGAAGATCGTGACGCAGAAATAGAGTGCGTAGCTGTAGAGCAGAGCTGCCAGTGCGGCACAGAGGAAGGTAGTCCGTACGTGGCAGATGTAACTGCTGCTGTAACATTGGGAATTGCCCCGCATTCGCCAACTGAGAAAACCTCTACACCATCGGATAAGGTAGTCACAGCATCGGACGATGCACTAACAGAGGTCTCGCCCATTGAGATTGTGGCGGAGTTACCGGAAAACGAATCTCCTAGCGTGTGGAAAGCAGGAGAAGTTGCCGAACAGGGCAGAGAGGACGTCCGTCTGGACATTAGTGAAAACGCTTGCGCCGACGCAAGCGAAGTAGATGAGGACGGCACACCGTGTTGTGCAGCGCGTTCGGCAGAGACGCAGAAACACCAAACTTACGATCAACGGAAGCAGGCGCATGGAGAGTTTGCGGACTCTGAGTTGTGTGTTAGTGTCTCTGGCGAGGAATGCGAAACGAGTCCCGTGCTTTCGCACTGCTCTGAGCTTTGCGACTTTCCAGAAAGCAGCTGCAGTAGCGGGAACACCGCGACTGAGTGCAGAGCCGAGCCTCATCCGAAATTGGCTGAAACGCGTCAGGAGCATGACGAGAACTGTATACCAGCACTGATGTCAGTTAAAAACACTGGTTCGTCTGCGCCTGAAGAAACTAAGGTGCTGGACGACAGTGCAGTACAGAACATTCCAGACGACATGGGGGCTGTAGACGTCATTCCTTCCTAGAAAGATGAGGACGAATGCGCACTCAGAGACGCTGAGCAGGAAGAGTACAGCTTTGAGGAACTTAGTGAAGGCGCCAAAGACAGGTCTGATCTAGGTAGCGCACGTGAATCGGCTTTGAATCATAGTGACATTGTCAGAGAACAGGAACCTAGGCGACGAAAGCAGGATGTGCTTCCTCAGGAGAAAATTATAGGAAAGCACGAGAAAGAAAGCTGCAACCGGAAGGAAAGTAACAGCCAGTTCCGAAAAGTGAGCTATCACCACAAGGTGACCGACAAAGAGTGCTGCCGCCGAAAGGACAATAAAGGCAAGCTCGAGAGAGAGAGCTGTCACCGAAAGACGATGAAAGGCAGGCAAAAGAAAGAGTGGTGCCGCCGAGAGATGAAAGGCAGGCAGAAGAAAAACGGGCGCCGCCGAAAAGAGAGAAAGGGCAAACGCGCGAAAACGGGTTTCCACCATCGGAAGCGCCAGCGTCGCCGGCAAAATGACTTCAGTAAAGTCAGTCACGTTGTCAGCCCTGAAACTAGCGTCAGAACCAGAGCTAAAGAAATGTGCGAGGCATTACTATGTCGCAAAGCGAAGCGCAGAAGTGTGTCGGGGCACATAGGTCTGGGCAGTAGAATAAACTGCAAAAAGAAATCGTGCAAACATTCGCGCGGAAAAGTGCACCAAGGCACCAAACCGAGATTCAAGAGAGCGCTGCCCGGGAGGCGAAAAATTAAGGAGCGGGACAAGTGTGAATCTTGCTGCCAGGACAGAGAGAGCGAGACGCGCAAAGGCACGTGCTCTCATGCGGGCTCTCGCTTTCCGCTGCATTCGCGGGAAAAACCGCGCTCCCATAGAAAGCGGCACGCGCGCGGAAGGAAAGCGCGTGTACGGCTCAAAGAGCAAAAGATTGTACGAGGCCGCAGTGACAGGGGCAAGAAAATTGCCAAGAAGAAACCGTCTAAGCGCTCAGCCAAGCACAGTTATCGCGATAGAAAGCCGCGATTCGAAATGACGCCACTAAGTAGGCGTAAAATAAAAAGGCCGTGTAGAGGCGAACTACACACCCAGCGGAAAGGCAAACGGATGCGCGAGAAAATCAAGACTCGTGCAAGGTCTGACTTGCCCCCACGAACAAAGAGAAAGAAAGAACGGTCCCATCGGAAGCGTTGCGCACTCGCTATGGGACGTCGCGACTGGCGCGCGAAGCGCAAAGAAAGGGACAAGTTGCCAGTCTATGAAAGCGAATCGCTCTCGTACTGTAGCTCCCGTAGAAACTGGAAAGACAAGTACAGAGACAAAGAAAAGCGCGTATACCGCGAAAGAGGCAGAGACATTAGCTACCGCGGTAGTAGAGAGAGAAAGAAAAGCGCGTCTACCGCGAAAGAAGCAGAGACGTTAGCTACCACGGTAGTAGAGAGAGAGAGAGAAAAGCGCAGCACAGCGAAAGAGGTAGAGTCACTAGTTTCCGCTGTAGCGGGTGTCGTTTACCATCCGTTAGAAGTGAGGAAAACGCGAACGTAGACGCACTAAGCCGTGTGTTCTAAGCAAGGCTGGCTTCGCCTCCTCGTGACCTACATTTTGTCTCTTCGCGAACAACTGTAAAGTTCGCTCGTAGATCAGCGAAAAATTTATCTCCTCATTTGTGCCTCAGCTGAGTGCTTTCCTGGCCGAGTGATCTCAGGAGAGCAAATTTATTTTGCATTCATTTTATTCTGTGTTACGTGTTTGACACTTTGTTTGAGTTTATTACTTTAGAGTTCTTGTATCCCACATGTGTCTCTTGTAGAAGAGGGAACAAAAATGGGACCGAAATATAGCCAGAGGAGTTTTTATGACCTTTAAGTCTGGTGTATTGACGGGTGACAGAGGGCACCTGCTCGTGTTGGGTGTTGCCTGTTGTCGGTCGGTTCTTGGCAACCTGCAGAACGATCAACGACCGATGCTGTGAAGCAAGCTCTTCCGAAGGACCGAGCGAAGCTGATCCAGTCACCTGGGCGACAAAGCTGCGGAGCAGTGATCCTGTCCTGACGAGCGGGACCAGTTCATGGAAAGGAGCCTGGAGCTACCTGCGGCTGAACACCGGACGAGAACTTGGAGGAGCCTGGCGTACGAGCGCGCCCCGCATCCGAGCCACGCGGAAGTAGCTCGTCTTCGTGGCGCATTGTCTGGCGGCGGTGGTGCTGTAGTGCCGGAGCCCACATTTCGCTGGCTGGCCTCTCTGGAAACAAGCGCCGCGCGCCCGCCGTCGCTCAAAGCAGGCCCAGACTCTCTCGGACATGTCGCGACGTGCAGCGTGACTCATCCAGCCACGCTGGCGCCGACACGGACCCTTCCTCCTCCCCTCCTCTCCGCCGGTGTGAACTCCTCCGACGCTCGCCGGCTCTCGGCCATTGGTCTAATTTGAACGGTGGCCAGTGCCGTGACCTGATTGGAGGATTTGAACGGCTGGCTGCCGTAACCGTTACCAGCGGCTTTAAAAGCGGAGCCGCGCTGAACCCGACCAGCAGACGGGCAGCAGAAGAGCCATCACGCCGGAGCTACGCTCGCCGCCGGGGCCGCTCTTCGTCTTAGTGCTAGCCCGTGGTGCTCTTTTCCCTTGTATCATGCAAAAGCCCTTGTACATACTGTACATAAACGTCTTTTTACTCACCGTCGCCTCGACCGTTTCCTGGCTCGGACACCCAGACCCAACAACCTCTACAGTTCCACTGTATTAGATAAGCCATTGTGAAAAGCTGCGGATTGGGGAAAGTTACTTATTCTCAGGAGCAGTGATTCGTGGTTTCCATTTTTTTCTCTAGGGAGTCTCGACGCCGCTGCAGCGGTGGCGAACCAGGAGTTGTATCCGTCGCCACTTTCGTGGCGCCGGATTTCCGCGGAGAATCCGTGGATGCGTGTGTTTTAGATGTCGGCGGACTTTCGCTGACGTCCATATCCTCCACGGTGGAAGTAGAGGATGCTTCTTGTTTGCGATGGCCCGTGGCCTTCGCATTCGTCTTTTTTGTTGCCACCTCTGAACCCGGCCCTGCTCAAGTGGCAGAGTCTCTTGGGCCAGCCGTTGCCTTCTGAGAGGGGTGGGGCGACAGGTCCAGTTCAGCAGAGTTGTTCTGGGTGTCTGTCGCCGATGATGCCGCTGCTGAAAGTGGGGCCTGAGGGCCTCCGGCGAGGATCGCGTGGTCTTCTCGCAAAATTTTTAGCCCTGTGAACTGTACCACCGACTTCTGTGGTGGTGACTTGGGTATCGACACCAGGTCCACCGGATCGACCTGTGTGCCGACAGAAACTGAAGCCGGCGGCGGTCCCCGCGTCACCGCTTCAGAGTATGTCCCTTTCTGTTGGAAAGAGACGCGTTTTTTTGTTCAAGGTAGGACGGGTTTTCTGTGGTCTTCGAAGTTATGATTTGTTTTTCTGTTTTCCAGACTGGGCACGACCTGGAGTACGTGCCATGTGCGCCATTGCAGTTGATGCATTGTGGTGTGCGTTCGCATCTTTCCTCTGTATGTGCGTCTCCTGCGCATGTGACACAAGTGGGTTTACCCCGGCAAGCCAACATGCTGTGTCCAAAGCGCTGGCACTTGAAACATCGTCTGGGATTCGGTATGTACGGGCGGACTTTACAATGGAGGTATGCGGCGTGGATGGAATCAGGAAGAGTTGTGCTATTGAAAGTTAGGACAATGTGTTTGGTCTTGATTTCAGCATTGTTTCTCCGGATGGTTATTCGTCGCGCTACTATTACTCCTTGTTCAGCTAGTTCTTCTTCCATTTCCGCATCGGTATTCTGCAGGAGTTCATATTCAGATGTGACGCCCTTTGAGTGGTTCAGGGTGCGGTGCGGGGTTACCTGTACACTCACTTCTCCAAGACTCGGTAATGACATCAGTTTGTTGCTTTGTTCTTTTGTGTTTATTTCGACAAGGAGATCTCCGGTTCGCTGCTTTTTTGCTTTGTAGTCTTTGCCTACGCAGCTTTTTAGGGTGTTGGCGATGACAAATGCAGACAGGTTGGCTACAGGTTCATCTGTGTTTGAGTGAACCATAAAAAACTTCGCAAACGTTTCTGGCTTTTGTACATTCAATTACTGCACATCCGTGCGACCCCTTTTCGGGGGCCGATGAGATTTTTTTGCAAATTTATCTTTACGGCATGTATAAACTAAGGGTTCCAAATAATTTGTCGCCTCTGATTCACCCTTATACACAGAGGAAGGTCCCGGGACACCCCGCCTGCTAGACAGACGAGGAGCCCATCGGCCAAGGATTGACCACTTCCTCGACCGCCACCGTTCATGGTTTCTTCCCTCCACCTCTCAACCTATCGCCACGGTAGGATGACAGCTTCGGTATGGGGGCTAAGGGTCCGTGGTGGCGCCAAGCACCAACACCTCGTTACACAAGGTGCCCCTGCGGGGCTTCTAAACGACTATTATTAATAAGGCAATATACAGATTGTGTTTCGGAATCGCAGTCCAGTCCGCAAAAATCCGAATACAGTGGCGCTATGCCGGAAGGCACGAGTTTGGCGCTAGCCCGAGTTTAAGTGGATCGTTATAGGGACCGACTACCTGACGCGATGCGCCGAGGCAAGAGCCCTACCGAACGGAACAGCAGCAGAAGTCGCCAAATTTTTCGTGGAGAACATTCTTCTGCGACACAACGACCCTGATGTGCTCATCACTGACAGAGGAACAGCATTTACGGCGGAACTGACGCAAGCCATCCTCCATTACAGCCAAACCAGCCACCGGAGAACAACTGCATACCACCCGCGGACCAACGGACTGACCGAGCGCCTCAACAAAACCATCGCCGATATACTCGCCATGTATGCCGATGCCGAACACAAGACCTGGGACGTCATCTTGCCTTACGCAGTCTTCGCCTACAACACCACAGTGCAGGAGACCACCCAGATGACGCCTTTTAGGCTCGACCATGGCAGAGAGGCCACGACCACGCTGGACGCCATGCTGCCGAATGTAACCGATGAAGACACCGAGAGAACGTTACCTTCAACGCCTCGCTGAAGAAGCCTGAATACTTGTCCGATTAAGGATCAAAAACCAGCAGCGGACCGACGCCTGACGCTACAACCTACGAAGATGGAACGCGGACACCGAGTCTGGGTTTGGATGCTCATTCGCCGCCGTGGATTGAGAGAAAAGCTTTTGCGCCGCTATTTCGGCCCGTACAAAATTCTTCGTCGGCTAGGTGAATTGCACTACGAAGTCGTCTCTGACCAAATGACTGCGTCCCAGCGACGCTGCCTACGACCAGAAGTAGTCCATGTCTTACGCCTAAAGCCCTATAATGCACGCTAAAAGACGCCGTGTTTCCACATTCGGTGTTTATTTTTGCACAGTCCGCTTATCATTATTTATAGCCGCATTATGTTCTAAAGCATAAAGTCTATGCTTATTTCAGAGGGGAGTAATGCCGCGAATCTTTGCAGCGTTTGTTTGTAGTTTGATCATGCTTCGAGGTTGCCGGCACGCCGCTTCATCGCTTCGTTTGTGACGCAAGACGCGCTTAGATTTAGCTCGATTGACGGCATCCTGGCGGAGCCGATTCTAATTTGCGCCAGAATGTTCGCTATCAGCTTTGAAAAGAGCACAGCGGACAGCGGCGTGGATAGTGTTAGACGACCGCCGAGCATGGTTGCTACGACGCCGGCGAGTGATTCAGTTCTTTGCGGGCACAAGTCAGCCAAAATAAAGGGTGTTGTTTCAAAGTCATTCTCGCTGTTTAGCTGTTAGCCCGACTGCAGTCACCACTTTGTGACAATATCACCGGGATGTATCTTTTTCTTTCCTCTACATTCTGGAGGCACCTTTTGGAAACGTTATAACTTAGTTTCTATAGAGTTCAATAGATTTTCGATAGAGTTTTATAGGTTTTCGATAGAGTTCTATAGATTTTCTTTAGCGTTCTGTAGAATTTCTATAGAGTCCTATAGATTTTCTATAGAGTTTCAATAAATTTCTATAGAGTTTCTACACAGTTCTACAGATTTTCTATAGAGTTCTATAGTTTTCTATATAGTCCCATAGATTTTCCATACAGTCCTATAGATTTTCTATAGACTTCTATAGATTTTTTTATACTTCTATAGATTTTCTATAGAGTTCTATAGGTTAACTGTAGACTTCTGAAGGTTTTCTATAGACTTCCAAAGATTTTCTATAGACTTCTAAAGATTTTTTATGGAGTTCTATAGATTTTCTACAGAGTTCTATACATAAATATAGTTCTATAGCTTTTCTGTAGAGTTCAATAGATTGACATACCAGAGTTTGCATAAAAAGAACAACCTAACCTAACCCTACCTAACCTAAACTGACCTTACCTGACCTGACCTGACCTAACGTAACCTAATCTAACCTAACCTAGCCTAACCTAACCTAACCGTGGCGGTCCACTGCAGAAAGTGCAAATGTAAACACGAAAAAGATTACGAAAAAAGAAAATCCGAAGGAGACGCTCTCGCTAAAGGGGCATTCCGTTGCAAGAAATGCAAATGTACCCCCGACTATAAGAACACCAATATCGTGTTCCGCCATTGTGATAAGATGACGCGAGAAGTTATTGAAGCTTTTCTTATAGGTGATAAAGGGGCACCGTGCATTAGTTGCCCATCGGTCGCCCTTTCCGAAGGGGAGATTGGGTATCTTTCGTCACATGTGGCATGAGTTGACTATGGTGGCGATTAATGTTTCCTAACTCTGTCTATATATTTGTGTGTTTTTTTGAATAAACCCAGTTGTTAGCGCCTGTTTCTCTTTACCCCTCAGTTTCCACGTCCCGTCTTTGTTGCGCTGTTTCAAAAATAAAAAGAAATGACTAACCTATCCTAACCTAACCTAACCTAGCCTAACCTAGCCTAGCCTAGCCTAGCCTAGCCTAACCTAACCTAACCTAACCTAACCTAACCTAGCCTAACCTAACCTAACCTAACCTACCCTAGCCTAACCTAGCCTAGCCTAGCCTAGCCTAGTGATGTTAAATTAATAATTAATTTTTCACAATCGCTTAAAATATTTTTGCTGAATCTGTAAGTTTCCGCTGGTTGAGCTGTAAATTCTGTACACAAATGACTGTAAAATTGTTAATAATTCAGGTTATTGCGTGCAAAGAATGTATGCATGATAACAAATATATATATTAGCTATGTATGTTGTGATTTTAATATTTTGAAGTTATTTATGTGAGAAGTGTTCTCTCCACCTGCTGCATTTTGCAATTTATCATTGTGTTGGACCCGACACTAGCTTTGGCTATGGGTCCAGTACCATTGTACATAGTTTCGTTGAATTCATTTCTGTTTTCAAATAAAAAAAGGCCACAGCGCATCATGCTGGCATGCTGGTTGGTGCATGTTAACTACCAAGACCAAGATACTGCAAAATACTAAAAAAAAGGCCTACATTTAACCTTCACTAGAACCTTCACTAGAGGGTGCCTTGCAGATTGCACCCAGAGATTATACTTGCTGGCAAATAATGCTTGCCTGCCAAGCTAAAGTGCTACTACGTTACCCACACATCTCGAAGGGATGATCAAAGGGTCTCTGGAATGGTTTTAATGGTGGCTAGGCTATTCATGCCTTACATGCTCTGTACAAGGTTCCTGAAAAGAAATCCAGTAGTTTGAAAATAAAAAAGTGCACACCATTTACTAAAAACTGAAATTAGACAGTAGCCGATGGTTTTCTTGTTGAGCGGCCATTACGACTTGCTTTGTTGGTAAATTCTGCATCACTTCTGCACAAACGTTTCCTCTGGAATCTCGCAGCTGCAGTGGGGTGTCTTTTTGTTCGCAGGGCAATGTGCTGCACAAGGGATATACAGATTGTATGTGTCGCTCAGGTGAGTAAATTTCATGAGGGGGGCTACTTTTTCGTGCTGCTGCTGCACTTACAGGAATCAGTCATTTCCCTTTGACCCTGTGAGTTAGATGACTCATCAGTAAATAGTTTTCAGGCGCAAAAAACAGACAAGACACATATATAGGTCACAGGACGAAGTGCAAGTGCTCTTAGACTATATTTCTAGTACTGTGGGCCCTTCCTTTAGTGTGTCATGTCCGCGTTTCACTGATGACTGTGTCACATGTGTCGTCGCCAACACCTTTCGTGCAAGGACAGTCCCCATTAGAAACAAGAACGGCTTGGTCCCCGTTGAAGTAAGTGTGTTTTTCCGCCATTTGCTTTCTTCATGGGGTCACGTAAAAAGAATTAGCAAAAAAATGGCGCTTCGTCCTGTCACTTACCTATGTGTCGTGTGTTTTTTACGCCTTAGAACTATTTAATTATGAACCAAAACCAACTATCCCAGCAGCAAGTGCTCTTAGAGTAAGATGGCATTGTACAACCTTTTGCAGTGACCTTCTTCAGGCATACTACTGGACAAGGGAAATCTCCTGGATACTCGACCTGACCTGATCTGACCTGACCTACCCTGACCTACCCTGACCTAACCTAACCTAACCTAACCTTACCTAACCTGACCTGACCTGACCTACCCTGACCTACCCTGACCTAACCTAACCTAACCTAACCTTACCTAACCTGACCTGACCTGACCTGACCTGGCCAGGCCTGGCCTGGCCTGGCCTGGCCTGGCCTAACCTAACCTAACCTAACCTAACCTAACCTTACCTAACCTGTAGCGCCCGGCGACGCTATAAAGCGCAGGCGCTGAGATCGGCGTTCCCGCGACAAAAGAAAATAAAGAACGACAGCGCGTGCTCGGAGCGCACGCCCGGCACACGCAGTTCGGAACTAGAAGCCTGCCACGCTGGTCATCTTTATCTGGTGCTCCGCTGCGACCCCGCAAAATCCTCAACAGTGGTGACCCGGCGAACCGTGCCTTATATCCCAGCGGCGTCCTAGCATGGCGTACTGGCAGCACCCAAGTTTCGACCCGCCGCTACCGGCGTTCCGGCCTGCAGGCGTCGGCGGGTGGTTCGCCCAACTGGAGGCTGCGATGTACCTGAACGGCATCACCATCCAGCCATTCAAACACGCTGTCTTTTGCGACATCCTCCCGCCCGACCTCCTGCGTCGGCTCACCTATTCTGCCTTCGGTGGCCGGCCATACGATGAGCTGCGTGCGGCCGTCCTGGCGGACTTCGGCGCCTACTACGTTCCGCCGCCGCTCTACGACGCAGCGGACCCGTTTTCGCCGCCGCCAGCCTCTGGACCTGCACCGGCCTCACTCGCGCCCACGCAGCCTTCATCAGAATCCGGCCCGCCTCAGCAGCCCCTCGCCGCCTCGCCGCCACTCCAGTCCAGCGTCTCCGGCCCGGCTTCTTTAGCACCGACCGCACCAGGCGCTACCGCATCGCTTCCGGCAGCACATCCTGCTACCCCGGTTTCGCTAGCAACACTGTGCGACGGCTCCACGGCCCGAAGTCCGCAGTCATTCCCTCAGCAGCTCGTTGAGGTGCCTGGCCCACCGCGGTTTGCCACGTCAGCGAACTCAGGGACAGATGCGCCTCGCGCCACCCTGTTCAGCATATCCGACCATACCGTCTCCCATATGGACGATACAGCATCTACGGCACAGCCCGGTGAGCAACCTCTCTTATCTGCAATAGTGCCGCCGTCAGTGGAGCTCGTCCTCGACGAGTGCGCCACTCCGCCAACTTCTGTACCCTACTGCGTAGCATCGCTGCCAGCCGAACGCTTACCTGCCGCCTCATCGCTCATACCGGTAAAGTCGTCAGTCACTGACCTGAGTGATCGTGCTAAACACGAAGTGAGTTTGCCACCACCGCAGCATATGCCACATACCAGCCCCGCTACCCCGGTGGCCACACCGCCTGCCCAAGAGGCCCCACCCCAAGCCCTCAGTACGGTCAACCGCTTCTCGGATTCTGACCGTGGCAGCTCGACACCGCCGCAGCAAGCGTCTGCTTTGGTGCTTGACTTGAGCCACCTTCGGCACCGAATGGTCGAGCTACCCACACCGAGTAGCGCGGCAGTTGTCCTTCCACCAGCTGTGTCTGTTGCTGTCAGCCAGCCGTCATATGTAAGCATCTCAGCTCCACGGCCTGTCACTGGCACAACCTTCTTGCAGCCACCCACAGCCGATCATGCCCACACGCGCACCAGCACTGGCCAGTTGCTACGCACTGCCACTCTCGCTTCACCCAAGCACCTGGCATTGAGCCCAGCAACTTGCTCCGGCATCATCACAGCTGTCGTTGCTATGTCGACGGTCCCACCACACCTGCTGTCAGTCCATGGAGCCGTTTCGGCCGCTCCTGTGCTTGTGAACCTGTACACGGCGCGTCAGATCCTCATGGACATCAGCCGCAACGTTTAAGCACAGATGAACTTCGAGCACCGTTCCAGCACCGTTCCAGTACTTGCGTCAGCGGGCAGCACTACAGTCGGTGACGGCCCGACCATCGCCTCCCCTGCTCCCATGTCCGTTGTCAGCTCGGCACCCTGCATCATTCGCCCCTTGCGCAGCAGCCAGGCTCGTCCACCTAAGCCGGCGTACTCCACCCGACTGCTCTTCCCGGCCGCTGACCTGAACTTACCGGACCTTGTAGCGACCCCGTGGGGACACTGTTACTCTAGCTGCCTGCTTGCCTGCCGTGGCTACTCCATCCCTGCACCGTCGGCACGTACATTCCGACGTTCCGTCTAGTCGGGGGGCCCTGTAGCGCCCGGCGACGCAATAAAGCGCAGGCGCTGAGATCGGCGTTCCCGCGACAAGAGAAAATAAAGAACGACAGCGCGTGCTCGGAGCGCACGCCCAGCACACGCAGTTCGGAACTAGAAGCCTGCCACGCTGGTGGTCTGTTTCTGGTGCTCCGCTGCGACCCCGCAAAATCCTCAACAAACCTAACCTAACCTAACCTAACCTAACCCAACCCTAACCAACCCAACCCAACCCAACCTAACCTAACCTAACCTAATGCAACCCAACCCAACCTAACCCAACCTAACCTAACCTAACCTAACCTAACCCAACCCAACCAAACCAAACCACACCCAACCCAACCTACCCTAACCCATCCAACCCAACCAACCTAACCTAACCTAACCTAACTAACTAACTAACTAACTAACTAACTAACTAACTAACTAACGAACTAACTTGACCTGACCTGACCTGACCTCACCCAACCTAACCTAACCTAACCTAACCTAAGCTAACCTAACCTAACCTAACCTAACCAACTAACTAACTAACTAACCTGACCTGACCTGACCTGACCAGACATGACCTGATCTGACCTGACCTGACCTGACATGACCTGACCTGACCTCACCTGACCTGACCTGGCCTGACCTAACCTAACCTAACCTAACCTAACTAACTATCTAACTAACTTGACCTGACCTGACCTAACCTGACCTGACCTGACCTGACCTAACCTAACCTAACCTAAGCTAACCTAACCTAACCTAACCTAACGAACTAACTAACTAACCTAACCTAACCTAAGCTAAACTAACCTAACCTAACCTAACCAAATAACTAACTAACTAACCTGACCTGACCTAACGTGACCGGACCTGACGTGACATGACCTGACCTGACCTGACCTCACCTGACCTAACCTGACCTAACCTGACCTAACCTGACCTAACCTGACCTGACCTGACCTGACCTGACCTGACCTGACCTAACCTAACCTAACCTAACCTAACCAAACCTAACAAACTAACTAACTAACTAACTAACCTAACCTAACCTAACCTAAGCTAACCTAACCTAACCTAACGTAACCTAACCAACTAACTAACTAACTAACTAACCTGACCTGACCTGACCTGACCTGATCTGACCTGACCTGACCTGACATGACCTCACCTGACATGACCTCACCTGACTTCACCTGACCTGACCTCACGTGACCTAACCTGACCTGACCTGACCTGACCTGACCTAACCTAACCTAACCTAACCTAACCTAACCTAACCCAACCCAACCCAACCCAACCTAACCTTACCTAACCTAACCTAACCTAACCTGACCTGACCTGACCTGACCTGACCTGACTTGATCCGACCTCACCTGACCTGACCCGACCCGACCCGACCCGACCTAACCTAACCTAACCTAACCTAACTTAACCTAACAAAACCTAACCTAACCTAACCTAACCTAACTAACTAACTAACTAACTAACGAATAACTTGACCTGACCTGACCTGACCTCACCTAACCTAACCTAACCTAACCTAACCTAACCAAACCTAACGAACTAACTAACTAACTAACCTAACCTAACCTAACCTAACCTAACCAAACCAACTAACTAACTAACTAACCTGACCTGACCTGACCTGACCTGACATGACCTGATCTGACCTGACCTGACCTGACATGACCTGACATGACCTGACATGACCTGACCTGACCTCACCTGACCTCACCTGACCTGACCTAACCTAACCTAACCTAACCTAACTAACTAACTATCTAACTTGACCTGACCTGACCTAACCTGACCTGACCTGACCTGACCTAACCTAACCTAACCTAACCTAATGAACTAACTAACTAAATAACTAACCTAACCTAAGCTAACCTAACCTAACCTAACCTAACCAACTAACTAACTAACTAACCTGACCTGACCTGACGTGACCGGACCTGACGTGACATGACCTGACCTGACCTGACCTCACCTGACCTAACCTGACCTAACCTGACCTAACCTGACCTAACCTGACCTGACCTGACCTGACCTAACCAAACCTAACGAACTAACTAACTAACCTAACCTAACCTAACCTAACCTAACATAACCTAACCAACTAACTAACTAACCTGACCTGACCTGACCTGACCTGACCTGACCTGACCTGATCTGACCTGACCTGACATGACCTCACCTGACATGACCTCACCTGACTTCACCTGACCTGACCTCACGTGACCTAACCTGACCTGACCTGACCTGACCTAACCTAACCTAACCTAACCTAACTTAACCTAACCCAACCCAACCCAACCCAACCCAACCTAACCTTACCTAACCTAACCTAACCTAACCTAACCTAACCTAACCTGACCTGACCTGACCTGACCTGACTTCATCCGACCTCACCTGACCTGACCTGACCTGACCCGACCCGACCCGACCCGACCCGACTTGACCTGACCTAACCTAACCTAACCTAACCTAACCTAACTAACTAACGAACTGACTTGACCTGACCTGATCTCACCTAACCTAACCTAACCTAACCTAACTAACTAACTAACTAACTAACTAACTAACTAACCTAACTTAACCTAACCTAAGCTAACCTAACCTAACCTAACCTAACCAACTAACTAACTAACTAACTAACTAACCTGACCTGACCTGACCTGACCTGACATGACCTGATCTGATCTGACCTGACCTGACCTGACCTGACATGACCTGACCTGACCTGACCTGACCTGACCTGACCTAACCTAACCTAACCTAACCTAACCAAACCAAACCTAACTAACTATGTAACTAACTTGACCTGACCTGACCTAACCTGACCTGACCTGACCTGACCTAACCTAACCTAACCTAACGAACTAACTAACTAACTAACTAACTAACTAACCTAACCTGACCTAAGCTAACCTAACCTAACCTAACCTAACCAACTAACTAATTAACTAACCTGACCTGACCTGACCTGACCTGACGTGACCGGACCTGACGTGACATGACCTGACCTGACCTGACCTCACCTGACCTAACCTGACCTAACCTGACCTGACCTGACCTGACCTGACCTGACCTAACCTAACCTAACCTAACCAAACCTAACGAACTAACTAACTAACCTAACCTAACCTAACCTAAGCTAACCTAACCTAACCTAACCTAACATAACCTAACCAACTAACTAACTAACTAACTAACCTGACCTGACCTGACCTGACCTGACCTGATCTGACCTGACCAGACATGACCTCACCTGACATGACCTCACCTGACTTCACCTGACCTGACCTCACGTGACCTAACCTGACCTGACCTAACCTGACCTGACCTGACCTAACCTAACCTAACCTAACCTAACCTAACCTAACCTGACCTAACCTGACCTGACCTGACCTGACCTGACCTGACCTGACCTGACCCGACCCGACCCGACCCGACCCGACCCGACCCGACCCGACCTAACCTAACCTAACCTAACCTAACCTAACCTAACCTAACCTAACCTACAGGTCACCGAAAGAGGCTCCTGCCTACTTTGGAGGTGCTTGGTGGCAAAGCAACCTCTCCAGTGCATGTCCCATTTTTCGCGCCTGTTACCAACTTTCCCGTTAAGACCTTCTTTTCAAGTAACATTTGTGAACAACTAAAAACAGTATTTGGTTCTTGTGAGACTTGCGTTGCTCTTGCTAGCATGAGTCTGCCAGTGATTAATTAATTGCCACGCAGGTTGCTCACAATGCAGTGGGCAGGTTGTGGTGATGATGCCTCGAGGTAAGACTTGGTAGCTAGGTAGGTTGGATATGTTTAATAGTTTCTAAATTTTGTTCTTATTTGCCTATTAAATATTTCTGGTGAGGTCTCCGAAAAATATCAGTCTATTCTAGGATAGGTAGTGGCACTCGGTAGTGTGCTTTACGATTGACAAGTGGCACTTCAGCTGTAGGCTTTGTGTTAGCTTCAAGGAAATTAGTCCACTTTAGTTGCTCATTTAGTCGATCTAAAGATTTAGTACCTTGCTATGCGGCAAAATTTTCACATTGCCATCCTGATCGCTTAGTGTAATGCCACTCAACAAGCCAATATTTGACACAATATTTATACAGTTTGAAGATATATATTGTAACGTGGCGGCCAGCCGAAGAGTGAGACGTGGTGAACCATGGCTATGAGATGATTTAATGGCCGCTGGCCTAGCGCGGGCACTCCGTCGCGCGCCACTGCCAGCTTCATCTTCGTCACACTACCCGGGGCCTCCGAGCGATCGTCCCGATCGGTGACGAACAGACGGCGAAATGGCGATGGTCTTGAGTGAAGGATCGAACAATATGTAGAAGATGGTGCAGTGCTGGCCGCCACGATGAGAAAGATGAGAGAATGAGTCCCGGTCCACGAAGCATCCAGGCCGTAGGGTGCCAGGAGCTGACGGCCGAGGTCTCTGGACGCACCGAACGGCAGAGGCAGGGGGACGGTGTCTTCACGTTTGGGTCTTTGGTAAGTGGGGTCTTGGGTCGGTGGGGTCTTGGGTCGGTGGGGTCTTGGGTCGGTGGGGTCTTGGGTCCGTCGGGTCTTGGGTCGTCGTGTAGTGTGGTCCGGGCGGGGGACGGGGCTGGGTTGAGCGTCGAGGTCGGTTCAGGTCGGGCGGGCTGGGGCACGGCCGTGCGGCGCTGACCAGGTACTCACGGCCGACGTCCACGGCAGGCCCAGGACGCCGAAGCTCCGTGACCAGGATGGCGATGAAGGGACCCCAGCACCTCCACCAAATGTAACGTGGCGGCCAGCCGAAGAGTGAGACGTGGTGAACCATGGCTATGAGATGATTTAATGGCCGCTGGCCTAGCGCGGGCGCTCCGTCGCGCGCCACTGCCAGCTTCATCTTCGTCACAATATAATCAAATTTTGCAGTTATTCTATTGAGCTAAGAACACCTACTCTGTCGCCACAATAAAGACAGTCCCGATAACGCAGCCGAAAATGCTTCGCGTCTATCCAGGCGCTCCTAAGATTCCTTTTCTAAGAGGCATCGGCGAATGTATTGTTTCATTCGTAAATGTTTTATTGTGCTTAGTGGATGATGTGACTATTACGTTTTTAAAACTGTGTAGTTCAAGCGAACCCATTTGCTTACAACTCCATACTATACATTGCCCTTTTGTGTAGCGGTGTTCATACTGCGATCACATGAATAAAATACCATGCGTGTTTTCAGGAGTAGTTGTGCCAGTGAAATGTTGTGTTATAATAGAACTGGATGAGTGGTTGTGATCAGTACAGCAAAGCGGTTTTGTCATGTGTCTGGAAACTCTTTTTCGTCAGGCTTTATGGCACACCAGAACTTCCGCGATGATCAACGCAACAGATTTCCTACAACTTATTTCCTACAACAGATTTCCTACAACTTATTTCCTACTTAGTCCCTTTGTTTTGGTTGTTTGAAGCAGAAGAAAACCGAATGAAAAACAAATGGCTCTAAGGGTTTGTCTTCGTGGCAGGAACGTAGTACCGTAGTACAGACACGAGCACATGGCAAGCAAACCGTTCAGCTTCGCCTTCGAGGCACAACGGGCCTTGGTTGCGAGAGCTCGGGCAGCGGCTTCAGCCAACGGAGTCCCGGACAGAGGACTCGACCAACCGCGCCCTTGCCCGGAAACCACTTCTACAAATAAATGTTTTGTACTACTACTACTATGGCGAGCAAATGCTTGAGCGCTTGGAACTGTTCGGCAGGGTGGTGTGTTATTCAGTCTTCAGTGACGAACATGCAAATGTACCGACAAATATAAAACTCGTCAGCGTCAATACTTGCCGCTGCACTGCGCTATCATTAAACAGACAAACTGTTATTTCACATGTTCGCAGTGAACGACTGTGAAAGCTGTAATTATACACAGCAAATTGTTTTTCGGAACTATCACGTGTAATCGCGCTCTTTCAGAGCATTATGCTCACTTCTAGCGAGCGTGGAAACCGCAACGCGTCCAGCGTGGTTACAGGAAGTGAGAAGGACCCGTACCAGCAGCGATGAGTAATAGCTCGTTCAGAAAAAAAACAGAAATCTTGCAACTGTGCGTTATCCGTCCAACCAGGGCGAAGCGAGCAGCGCACGCTTCACCCTCGCCATGTCCCCGCCGAACTGCGCGCCTGGCGTAGCAAATAGAGAAAGCGGCCCCTAGCGCCAAACGCTGCAGGAAATTAGCTAGTTCACTGCAAGCATGAAAGCACGCGCACGCGCACTGCGATGTCTGTCTCGACGCCAGAAGCGCAACATCAGACGGCGCGGCGATGCAGTTTTATCTGATAATGACCGACTCTCGCGTGCCCCGACTTATTTTGCCGCCGGGTGTACATAACAATGACACGCTCTGTGATAAATCTTGGCAAGAGGAGGGCTGAATTTCAATGCCCGAGTGCGTTCCTTAAAATCAAAGTAACTGCCTGGACCATCTGTATGCGTTTTTCAATGTGATCTCCATGCGTTTTGTACGGCGTCTAAACTGGGTCGGGTATACAGCGCATGCACTAGGCGTCAGTCACACATGTGCTGGAAATAAAGTAGGAGGAATAATGTATTCAGGTGGTTGCATGACCTTCGGCCGGTGTGTGCGTATCCTCTGCACAAATCAATTATTGAAATAGGTGTCAAATTCATCATCATAAGCCCTACTGCGCCCAGCGATGGGTCAACACCTCTGCAATATCTCTCCGGCTACCTCGTCCCTGTGCGAATGCTCTCACGTAACTGCGTGTCGCCCCGTGCAATCCTTGCCTTCCCTTGGAGTGTCCGTTACACTTGAAGATAAGTCTAAAGAGAAGAGGCGGAAGAAGCGTTACAAAGTATCTTCCTCTCATCAGCCGGGCTCATGTCAGCGCATGTCGAAATCTGGCTGAGAATAGGTTTTGGAGAACTTGGCTGAGCCTTCACCCAAGCGGCAGGAATTAAATTCACGGCGGAGCCTGTACCTCTAAAGGGGATATAAAGAATTAGTCTTGACACTCTTCGGATGGCCGTGTACCGCAGGCTCTACCGCAGGAGGCACTGGCCGTTACCTTCGGGGATTCGCTGGGAGGAGTGATGCCCTCCCGTGCATCACGCTATAAAGACAGAGATATGACTGGGTATTACGCTGCCAATTTCACTGATTAGTGGCTTGATTCATTTTTGCTTGTTACCTCCAGTTAACCGGAGTGTTGTACAACGAGGAGAGCTAAAGCACGCTGGTGCGAATAGAGCCGCGAGGGTTTGCGTTCTCGTGTAACCTCGCTGGGTGCGGACATTCATGAAAGTCTGAGCTGCAACGAAGGGAGAGGTTGCCCTCTCCTCTAATGCAGTCAGTTGGAGGCTACGCCTATGACTTCTTAGAGCGAGGACAGTAGAAAGTCATTTCGCATGACTGCGGCTGTGCCATCGCACGGATTGCTAACGAGTATGCCTTCACAATGCAAGTCGCTACCATGTTAGCCGCCCACCTGGGCGCTACCCTCGTGTCGGCTGGCTTGTCGAGTAGCACGATGTGTCAAACATCAGTCGGCAGTAGTGGCGCTGAAGGTTTTCGCCACTGTGAACGGAACTTTCCAGCCCTTTGCGCCACTCCGGAACGTTTCTTGGCGCCATCTTCCCACATCGGAACCATCCTCCAAACGTGGGAAGCCCCATCGTCATCAACAACTGCAGGAATTACATGGATAAAAGACCAGCGGCAGTCATTTGCGTTCTGTGGACTGTGCGGCTGTGCCATTGCACGGATCGGTAACCAGTTTGCCTTCACAAGGCAGGTCAGTTACCCCAACTAATTGTCTAAGAGATCCGGTAACTATGTCTTGGTGCAGCTGCCGAGCGCACAGCGCTGCTTTTGCCTGGTTGCTCAATGTGCGAGTGCTATTCGTGCGCTGATATTACTATCAGGTGATATCAAAACAAACCCAGGACCCGACACTCTCTTTGCTGAGTTGCAAAAACTGTCCGCTGGACAGGCAGAAATAATGGCGGATGTGAAATCTCTCAAAGGTCAGTTAGACGTTACCAATACTAACTGGTCAGGTGTTTGGCAGACCTGGAAACCCAACACAAAGATCTTTTAACCCTAAAAACCGACATACACACATTAAAGAAGGGCACCGTCCAAACATATCGCTTTTTGCGGGATTTGGAAGCCTTTATGAACAATTCCGAAAACCGCGCACGACGAAATAATTTTATATTCCGTGGCCTCCCGGACACCAACCACAGAGAAACTTTTGCTGAATCGGAACAAGCCGTTATCCGTCTTTGTTCTGATACACGGCATGTAACAGTTGACGCTGCTGACGTTGAGTGCGCGAACCGCCTCGGCCAGCCCACTGAAGATCGACCCCGCCCCATAATTGGCAAATATTCATTCTTCAGAACAAAAGAAGCCATTCTTTCTAATGGGAAGCAATTTAAGAACATAGGCTACAGCGTTGGCGAAGATTTTTCTTGTGCGGTCAGAAATTCCCGCAAAAACCTTTTCGCTTTTGCCAAAAACAAGTCTGGATACTCTAAAATACGCTCCAAGACTTTGCAGTTGTATTCAAAATGTTACATTTATGATGAATCGTTAGACACTGTAAAAGAAATCGCGTAGCAATCGCGAAATTCGACAACTGTCCGTAAACAGTCGCGCACTGCCAACCGATCAAATCTTCCTTTTTCAGTTATCTATACTAGGATACGAAGTTTTCTTCCGAAACGTGTCGCCTTGTCAAGCCTTGTACTACCATCTATGAGTAATGTACTAATCCTAACCGAAAAGAAGCTTACTGATGACGTCACCGACACTGAAAATATGCTGGACTTACCAAATTTTAATTTTTTTCGCGATGGCCGTACAGGTGCATGAGCCGGAGGCGTCCTTATTGCGGTTCATCAACAGTTGCATGCTAACGTATTAACATCAATTCAGGAATGCAAATGCTATGGCTTATGCTTCGCGCCCTACCAAAAACCTTCTTCTTAGGCATATGTTACAGAACTCCGAAAAGAAATCTACAGTTTCCTCATGAACTAATTAGCATACGGATCCATCTCAAATCCAAATATGCCAGCACCCAAATTCTTTTCAGAGATTTCAATTATCCGGACATCTGCTGGGAAAAAAAACGTCCTTGACGAATGCTTCGGAATCTAAAGAATTTTTGGACGTATGCTAACATTTTATCTTCAAGAATTAGTGCCCCAGCCAACACATGTAGCTCACTGTGCCTCAAAAGCATTTTAGATCTGGCACTAACCTGTAATCCTGAGAGTTTGTCTTTTATAGCCAGAATACGCGAAATCACTGACCACAAAGTTATTCATGCAGTCTTTCAGTTTTTTCCTTAGCTGCGCCACACGCATAAAAATCTATCAGACTGTACGATCAAGGCAATTATGATGCAATTGACAATGAGCTGGACGATTTTCTGCCGGAGTTTGGGTCGGGACTACACAGTCGTTCTGTTAATGGTAACTGGTTGATATTTACCAACAGGTTCACCGAGCTAACTAACAAATATATACTTCAGATTACCTTCCGTGCTAATTATCAGAAGCCGTGGTTCACAGACTGAAACGATCAGAAAAGAAGAAAAAGCGCCTTTTTCGAGAAGCAAAATTCAACCAAAGCACCTGCTCTCGGGACAGATATTACGTAGCCGAGAACGCCTACTATACGGCTATTCTAGACGCTAAACAATCATTATTTAATTTTGAATTCCCTCAAAACCTCAACAACGACCCCAAAAAATCTGGCAATCAATAAACCCGTCGCATACCCATGCTATTACCCTTACCGACACAGTGGGAGAGCAGGTCAGTGGCGCTAAATGTGCTAGAATTTTGAATGCTGCGTTTTACTCCGTTTTTACTGACGAAGCTGGCCCGTTACCACTTTCACCGCCCACTACTGCACTGTTGCACCGCCTACTACTGCCTACTACTTTGATCCCTATACCCTGATGATGGTATTTATGATGGTATTTTGTCTATAATAAAATATATGAAGCTATCGTCATCAGATGGCATTGAGGAAATCGATTCGGAACTGTTAAAAAGCACTAAGTGCCTCACGGTTGCATACCAGTCATTGTTGCTCACAGAATTCCTTTCTATAGGAAGCCTGCCGGATGGCTGGAAAGTGGGGAAGGTCGTCCCACTGGACAAATAAGGTGACAAGGAATCTCCCCTCAATTAACGCCCCATTTCTCTAACCAGTGGCCCCTGTAAACTCATAGAACATGTCGTTTATTCCCAAATTATGAACCATCTTGATAGTAACAAGTTTTTTCATGCTGCACAGCATGGCTTCCTGAAGGGCATTTCTTGCTAAACCGAACTCGGACTTTTCGTTCATGATCGGCATACTAATCTTGATCGTAACATCCAAATTGATGCCATTTTCTTAGATTTTGGAACAGCCTTTGACACCGTACCTCATGCACGTTTGTTACTAAAGCTAGAGCCGCTAAATTTACATCCTAACATTTTTGGCACGGAATTTGTAACAAACCGCCCCCAGTTTGTTTTTGTTAACAACGAAAATTCTACCTCCCTCGCAGTAACATCAGGGGTCCCACAAGGCTCTGTCCTTGGTCCACTGCTGTTTCTAATATATCTTAACGATATGCCAATGCATCTAACGTGTAACGTTGGGATGTTTGCCGGCGATTGTCTCATCTGTCGCACAATAATCAACATATCCCGTCGAGCAAGTCTTCAAAATGATCTTAATCACGTTCATTGCTGGTGCCACGAATGCTTCATGAAGCTAAATGCTAACAAATCCAAACTTGTCTCCCTCCGCCGCCGCCAACAACCCGTCTTTTTTTAACTACGCTGTCCTCAATTCTGCTATCGAACTTGCAAAACCTTATAAATACCTTGGCTTAACCTTAAGCAGTAATCTTTCCTGGCGCACTCATATCACTAACGCCATATCATCAGCGAAGCGATCTCGGATTTCTGAAACGTCACCTACGTCATGTCTACTACATGTGAAACTACTGGACTATAAGTCGCTAATCCGGTTTAGGCTAAAATACACATCTCCAATACGGCATCCGCATCAAACTTATCTAGCTAACGCCCTTGAAGCTTTGCAAAATCGCTCTGTAAGATTCATTCACTCCGATTACTCTTTGAATACCAGCGTAACAGCATTAAAACTTCGGACCAAACTTTTGAACATAAGTCAGAATCGTCTTTTCTTGGGCTAGTTAGTTTTTCATGCTGTAGGTGTTTGCAGCGCACACGAAACAAGGACGGACAGAAAACACGGACGTACAGCGCTCTGTTTCGTTCCCTTTTCTGTCCGTCCTAGTTTCGTGGGCGCTGCAAACACCTACAGCATTTTGAACATAAGTACTCGTCGCCAGGGGCACGACACTGCCACAGTGTCTCGTCACTCATCGTCTGTATTTCTACAGGTTTTGCTGCTGCCAATCCTGGGACAGCTGTTGTCGCTGCCCGCAGTGCAGCTAGCTGATACCCGGGACGAGGAACTGTGCCTGAGCAAATACTCTGGCCAGGACGAACCGCCAATCTACTGCGACCTGTCTTCGTGTCTGCTGCTTCGACCACCACCGTTTCTGGATACGTTCACTTTGCTGGTCGGGCAACGCGGGACGATGCTAACTACTGCGCCTCTTCAAAAGCGCGCACATTTGGACGACGCTCTGGGCCACGATGCTGCCACAATGTCTAGTCACTCATCATCTGTATTTCTACAGGTTAGTTACCTTCAAACTCGGTGTTACCGAATCAATGATGTTTGCCTTATGGCAATGTCGTGGCCGCCCAGCCCTTTCAAGCGTGCTTGCTCTGCTATTGTTGGTTTTGCGCTTGTTGCTTCTCAGTGGGGGCGTAGAAGTAAACCCAGAGCCCATGACAAAGGCGCCGGGAGAGTAATTAGACACCGTGGCAGAAACCGTATTGCGATTTGAAGCAAGCGACGCCACTCTTATTGAAGCAGTAACAAAAGTGCTAAATATTCATGCCGCACTAAAAGCAGACATTGAAACTCTAACCAAACGTGTTCAAGAACTTGAAGCAAAATTTGAATTAGCTTCATCCGTTAGTACTTCGGCATATCTAGAAACTGGGTTATCTATCATCATTAATAAAATTGATGACCTAGAAAACCGGTGGCGAAGTTCAAATGTTCTGTTCTATAGTATCGCCGATAGTGACTCGTCTGAAAGTTGGGAGACCTCAGAGAAACTTGTGAACGACTTATGCCGCGATAAGCTTGGCGTCACTGTTACTTCCGTTGCTAGGCCACATCGTGTGGGCCGTTTCTCGACCGAGAAGGCAAGGCCAATTATAGCGAAGTTCATGGACGATAAATAAATTGAAGCCATTCTAAGAAACGGCCGTAGGATAAACGAAAAATTTTTTTGCATTGGACGTGATTATTCGCTCGCTGTCCATAACAAACGCCGCCAGCTGCTTCAGTCCTCCAAAACAATTAAGAAAGATGGTGACCGCGTGCGCATGGCTTTCGATAAATTGCATATCAATAAGGATACTTATCTGTGGGATGTCCCCAGTGGCCAAGGGGTGCCGTTAGTCTTACCACGGCCGACTGACCGGTTCCAACAGCCACCTCATCCTTTCCAACGTCTCCATCATCCTCGTTGAACACTAGTCTTAGTTCAGAGAATAGTAGTAATTTCCTTTTCACTGATATCCGAAATGTACTTTCAAAATCTGTTGCCCTTTCTTCCCTCGTCAATTCAAAGTGCGCTTCACTTCTGATATAAACTGAAATTTGGTTGGATGATTCTATTCCGGTTGCTAACATTCTTCTCAGTGAATCCTAATTTTGCTTTTTTCGTTGTGATAGGAAAATTAGAGACGGGGGTGGCGTCCTTATTGCTACAAAAGAAGAAATATCTGCTGTCCCGATCGCTGTCACTGCTTTTCTTGAATGTGTTTGAATACGGTGCAAAATCGGTGTCGCTGATGTTGTTATTGCTGCCTTCTACCGACTGCCAGATATGACTGCCACATTTTCAGGTGCGTTTCATAGATCATTGAGTGACTTATATGTGCGCTTTCCTGACTCCATTTTTCTTGTATTTTGTGATTATAACTTCCCAAACATTGATTGGCTTAATCTTACGGTTAACACCAGTGATCCGGAAGCCCACATGATCTTTCATACCAGCTTAGATTTTTCGCTTGCTCAACTTATCACTGATCCTACCCTGTGCTCCGCCACAATGGCAAATATTCTTGTTCTCGTCCTAACAAATAACCCTGAGGTTAGTTCCGATATCTTGCATTTACAAGGCCTATACGATCATGAAATCATCACCGCGTACATCACTCGTCCATTCGGTAGAAGGAAATCATCCACTAAGCGAATTTATTGCTACAACCTCGCTAATTTCGATGGGATTAACTGTGCACTGTAATCATTTTCGGAGAGCTTCCTAGCTCACTATTCATCTCGCTCAGTCGAAACAAATTGGCAATCGCTTAAAGACACATTGACTAGTCTTGTTGACCAGTTTGTGCCAGTAATCACCATCAGATTTCATAGAAATGCACCGTGGTTCACAAATCGCCTTCGTCGTCTTATTAAGAAGAAAAAACGCTTGTACCGCCAAGCAGTCAAAACAGGTCTTCCATCGTCATGGGCAAAGTACAGGCACTGCGATCATGAATATCAGTCACTGCTTAAAACAACTCGTCATCATTTCTTCAGCCACGACCTGTCCACCATGTTAACCAATAACTCTCATAGGTTCGGGCGCGTCATCACTCCGAGTTCCCAGCCTGAAATAGTACTAATCATTCCTGACGATGATCCAGTCGCTGAAACAGAGTGTGCACAGCTTCTTAACGACGCATTCGTTTCAGTGTCACCCATGAAGACACCACTTCCTCGCCCATGCTAAAGACATCTTCCGTCACTTCTATGCCAGATATTATCATTAGTGAATCAGTCATTCTTGCCCTTTTCACTAACCTCAAAATTCCTACTAGCTCTGATCATCTTGGATTTAATAACATAACACTAAAGAATGCCTCTCTAAACCTCTATCAAGTATTGACATCACTTTTTTCAGTCATTATCATCTGGTACAGTTCCTGATGACTGGCGTACAGCGAAAGTAATACCCATTTCAAATCCAGAGACCACGACATTCTACTTAACTATCGCCCTAGCTCATTAACCAGCAATATCTGTAAACTCCTGGAGCACATAATTCACACTGAAATAATTAATGATCTAGAGGAGCACGATATCATTTTCAAATACCAGCACGGTTTTCGCAGGGGTTATTCATGCGACACCCCACTCGCTGGATTTAGTAACGACATATTTTCCGCAGTAGGCGCTGCCTTGCAGGTTGACGCAGTATTTATAGACTTTTGTAAAGCTTTTGATCGTGTTCCCCATCACAGACTCCTCAGCAAATTGAGAAACTTAAATCTCCATCCCAACGTTATTTTATGGATAAAACAATTCCTCTACAATAGAAGACAATTCACCTCTGTCAACGGCTTTAACTCGTCTTCTGCCCCCGTAACATCTGAAGTCCCCCAGAGAAGTATACTTGGCCCTCTGCTTTTTTAAATTTTTATTAACAATCTACCTAAGTTTGTATCGTCGCAAATTAGGTTATTCGAGGATGATTGTGTTGTATATCGTAATATTACTAATGAAACGACCGCCATTCCCTTCAAACTGATCTTGACGCGGTAACGGCTTCGTGCTCCTCCTGGCTAATGTCAATAAAAGCATCTAAAACAATGTTAATGTTGTTTACTAACCGTTTCACTCGAATTCCTACAGCCTACTTCCTCGATGACGATAGAGTAGAACTTAAAATCTACAAGTACCTAGGAGTTCACTTTCAGTCTGACCTAACTTGGCATTGCCATATTAACGCAATATTAGCATCAGAAAATCGCGCACTCGGCCTTCTTAGGCGTAATCTCAAACACGCGGCTTCACACTTAAAAAAAAACTTGCTTACATCACGTTAATCCACCCGAAAGTTGAGTACGCTTCTGCCATATGGGACCAACAACAAGAATACATCATGAATCCCTGAATAATCTTTTCAGATTATTTCCGCTTCACCAGTGTCACAGCATTAAAGCAACGTGCCGAGTTGGAACCACTATCATGCCGACGCCATTTCGTGCGCCTAACCTTACTTCACAATCTGCATCACCATCCCACCTTCAACGACGACTTCTTTTTGCCCCATCCTGCAGTCTTTCCTCGCCGCAACCACAATAACAAAATAAAATGCATAACATGCCGTTCATCGCTTTACGCGAAATCATTAATTCCTCGCACTATAATAGACTGGAAGAACTTGCCGTCACACGTAGGTAGTGAGGTTAGCTTACAATAGCTTCAGCATGCGTTAAAGCAAACCATGGACTAGCAGATTTTGTATTTGTGTTGCGTTATGTGCATTTACTGAGTATTTTATTCAGCTTTGTTTGTTGTGTCATTTGTGTACATTACGAGCATTATTTCATACTTCGTTATTACATATATTTTGGTTCAAGTGCCTGTGCCGTATTTTCATGCTTGTATCCCCCTCCCCCCATGTAATAGCCTCGCACGAGGGTGCTTAGGGGTATTGTAAATAAATAAATAAATAAATAAACATAGCTAGCCTTTGCGTGTTCCTCAAGATATTTCACAATTCGCTTAATCATCCCACATACCTTCCAGCACCTCCTTAAAATATATCCCACCTCACTATGCATCCATTTTATGTTGCTCGACCGATCAGTAGAACTGGTACGTTTGCTGGCTCACTTTTTCCCCAAAGAGCTATCATCTGGAACAGCCTTCCCTACGTTATCGGTGCCATCACCGGCCCATGGACATTTGCGACGAGTGTTCCTCGTCACATTGAAAAGTTGTAATGTCACCCATGATATGTAACCCACGCCTTATGTAACACCCCGCAAGGGGTGTTTAAGGTACTAAAACGAAAACGAATGATACAAAGCTGGATGATTCATACGGCATTGTCTAAGCTCAGGCTATTTTGTGCAAGTCTGAGGCCGGTATTTCTTGCAAGGAATTCTCCCGAAATCAATAGATCAGGATTGGATTGGATTGGAAAACATTTATTCCCCGGCAGAAAGTGGTTCAAGGCAAGGTCTTGGTCGCGCTAGATGGCCGTCAGCTCGTGGCTTATGGCGACCTCGTAGGATCGCTCCACTACCCGGAGTTGGATCTCCGTGTCGAAGATGAGCAGCACGGCCTCCCATGGCTGGGAAGTTAGGAGCTGAATTAGGCCCGGTGGGGGTGGATCGTACGGAGAGTTCCACAGGACATGGTCTAGTGTGGCTCTGTCGCCGCACTAGTTACACTGGGGGTAGTATTGCCCGGGGTACAGGAGCGAAAGCACAGCCGGGTTGGGGTGCGCATGAATTTTTAAGCGACGCCAGGTGGTCTCCTGGGTAAACACCCAGGAGACCACCTGGCGTCGCTTAAAAATTTAGTGAGTGATTTATGCGGGGCAGAGAAGGTGCTTGTTTCGAGGCGAAAGTGGTGTGTTATGTCATAAAACGAGTTCAGGAAGTGTGGGCGTCCCTGGGCAACCCGAGTCTTTGGATCATTTGGGAGCACTTCCTGGCTTTGTCTTCCCCCCTCCCCCGTCCCCCTTTTCGAAAGGATGTCCATCACCGCGAAACGCTGAGGCCTGCGGGCGTTTCAATAGTCAAAAATGATATCGAAAGGAAAGAATATTTGGTGTTTGCGTCCTTTTAGCGCCTGGTAGTAGTACGGAGAGAATGGAACGAATCCCACACTCGGGATTCCGGTAGCGGCATGTGCTGACATGAGCATCCAGAGCCGGCGTCAAGCCAATACTTAAAGGTGCACTAAAGAGGATTCTGAGCTGGTCTTTTTACCGCGAGAACTTGACCTGCACGCTCCAAGCATTCTCAGAAACTTCGAATTATTGTCCTGTGAGGCCGATTTCCTTATAAATCGAAAGAAAACTCCACGGCTCCCTCTTTTTTTTTTAGAAAAAAAAAGGGAGCCGAAACGCGGAGGGCTCGAAACGAGGAGGAGTACATGTATTCTTGTCCATGTCTTCTTGCGATCCACTCCGTTAGCCTTAACGATCAGCGATTATCTTGCCTTCGCATTACATGCCCTGCCCAAGCCCATTTCTTCCTCTTGATTTCAACTAGGATGCTCTGGGTGAACCGTATACTTCGCACTCGCAGTCCAGCTGACAGCGCAGCAAGCAGTGATAGACTGGCAAAAAGCAGGCTCTATCGGACCCCCTGCCGTATTCGTTAATGCTCATTTAGAACATTAAAGGTTTGAGAAGCTTTCTTTTTAAGGTTGTTCACGTGTGGCAAAAATGTGACTTCTTTTCAAAAGTGGCGCCTGAAATTCTTGACCTCGTTTAATTCGTAGTGCGGTTTGTTTCACGCATAGATTATGATCAGCCTACAGGCCCATCTCATTGAGAACACAACAGCTACTGTTCTTTGAGCACAGAAATTTTAAGAGCTTCCCAAGAAGCCAATTTATTTACTATCATATGTATGCCCCTCACAAGAAATGCTGGAGGAAGTGCTAGGTCAATTGTAGGTCATCTTTATCAGAATAATACTTTATGGGCTTTGCCATTATTTCAGCTGAAGAGTGTTCAGGTTAAATACATGCCTGGGTTACGCCATATTCTTGGATGAAAGTCATGGAAAGTCATGCTCCTAGACGGACTCAGAATTTGCGGTTAGCCAACAAGCCGTTCAGGCAGTTCAGCATCCTGCGGCGGATTCCTATGTCTACTAGGTCACGCAGGATGCCGAATCTCCACGTGGTATCATAGGCCTTCTACAGGTCGAAGAAGACGCCGATACGGTGCTGGTTGAGGATGAACGCCTTGCGGACGGTGTTTTCTAGGCGGACAAGGTGATCAGTGGTTGAAGATGCTTTTTCTAAATCCACATCGAAGCATGTCTAGAAGCCACCGGAATTCAAGTACGAAAGTCAGCGTAATGTTCCCACTACTTTCCAATGATGTGGAACTCCTAGGAGCGGTTGGTGATTTTCCGGGTGTCAGATAAGGTATACTGTGGCTGCTTTTTGCCACAGCTCGAGTATTTTCTCTCTTACCCATATTTCATGCAAGGATATCAACACAGCCAACACCGCAACTTCTGAGAGATTGGCAAGCATAGCGTAGTGCATATTGTGTGGTACTGGTGCTGACTTTTTTTCCGGATAATAATGCCCCATTTATTTCCCGCAGCCTGATCAGCTCATGTAGTCCTCTTCCATGCCTTCTCTAGGAAGGTTTAGTGTTTCTGCTGTTACTTTGTGCATTTTAAGGTGTTTGTGCAGCTGTAGGATCTTGAGATTTCAGCAATATGCTCACCCAATATATTGCCCAGTTCTTCGAATGACCTTTATGTATCCGGTGTTGTAAACTACGAAAATGTGAAAGGAATTTGGGCACCAGTGCATTTACAGTCTTAATTCCACATTTTCATTAGAGGGTACTGAACTGCCTATAGAAGACACATATTTCTGCCGGGAAGTTCATTCTGCATTTCTTTGAATATATCGCGCTCTAGCCTTAACCTTCGGAAAGATAAGTTAGTTGTCTGCCGTGGGATACCGACGGAGAGCGCCGAGACTTTGTTTCGCTTTTTACCAATGTGCATTTTCTTTGTCCACCATACCTTATGTTGCTTCTGTGCGGACTCCTGGTTTTAGGTTTGTGTGCAGTTTCAATGCATGTATATCAATACCGCGAGGCTCATCAAACAAGCAATACTTTTACAAAACGTGAGCTACTGAAGGTCGGGAATAGAGATGTTCAGTGCCAGTTTGCAGGCAAGTGAGTCGAGTGGGCCCCGAGTACCAGTATTGCTCATATTGTCCCGGACTAGAAGACGACAAAGTAAGCAGTGGCGCGGCACGGAGGCTCGTGCTAGGCCCACCGTTATTAAAATCATATCGACATCGATCATGTAGTTTTGTCTTCATCGGCTCTCCGTCACGTATCATTTGGTGCGGGGTGCGGGCTAATCATCGCCATGCTGGTCCTGGAGCTTCGGCGTTCTGCTTTTGCCTCGGTCTTCGGCCTTGTGTTCCGGGTCCGTGCCGCCCGGCTGTGCCCAGGCCGCGTGAGCGGAACCAACCCCGCCGTTTGCACAAGCCCCGTCTACCGCCCTGACCACAAGACAACTAACTGTTCCTACTGACCAGACCGTAAGCCACCCGACCGATCCGAGACAAGTAAGTACACAGCCCCCCTGCCCATGCTGTTTGGTGCGGCCATGGACCTCGGCGGTCGGCTCAGGGTGACCCGTGTACCGGGAGCTTTATGAACTAGCGCTCATCCGATCATCTGCTCATTTGCTTCATCGTGACCGCAAGCCCTACAAATTCCACTCTTCTTTGTTCATCCGCCCAGTCACATACATCGTCACGTCTTTCGTTTACACGTTACTGTTCTTCAAGTTCGCACGACCGGGACAATCGCTCGGTGGCCCCGGGTAGTGCCAAGGACTAGAAGACGACAAAGCGGTCAGTAGCGCGGCACGGAGCGCGCGCGTTAGGAACACCGCCATTAAAATCACATCATCGACATCGGTCATGTAGTCCTGTCTTCATCGGCTTGCCGTCACGTAACAATATAATTTACTTGCGCAGGTTTTCTCAGAGAAATGTTTTAATCTGCGCCTATCGCTAGGTTCCGAACAGCAGGAAGGCACGAAATGTATTTCCATGGACCATTTTCTTGGTCACATAAGTGCTGGGCTGCCTTTCTTCAACGGTGCTGATATTTACGCCTCGATAATTAAATTGTTGCGTCAAAATACAGGGAACAAAATTGGGCCGCCTGCTGCTCTTGTTGCCCGGATGATCAAGGAATACGTTCTGCGTACGGGACCCACCAACTTGTTCATTTCTTAGTGCTCATATCTGGCCTTTTTTTGTCATCAGCCGAAGCTGAGCTTGACGCAGCAGTGACACAGGCGCGTCATGCTATGCACAACACAGATCTCCAGCAAAAGCTGAATCACTAACATGCAAGCTAATCTTTTTGCGATATGATCTTGTATAATGTTTATTTCGTGTTTTGGCTTTGAAGATGCCATGTTTATTTTTATTCTATGATTACAGCGCAGAGAACGGGACAAAAAGAAGGAGACAGACAGGGACACAGGATGTGTCCCTGCCTGGCTTGTGTAAGGGGCGGCTGTACACAAGCGCCGCTGCGGGCCTACGACATCAAGCTATCATCGACGGGATTTGCTGTGCCGCTCAGCAATGCTATAAAACCACCGGAAAAACGAGACGACGGTCACTTGACAGCAGCGGCGACAGCGAAATTCAACTGCTCACAGTTTTCTCTGCGAACCTTCTACGCAGATCAACCTAGGAAACTGAAGCTGCGCTGCGCTTGATAACATCGCCAGTGCTACACCAGTGCTACGCCAGCCGCCCCCTACACAAGCGCCGCTGCGGGCCTACGACATCAAGCTATCATCGACGAGACTGGCTGTGCCACTCAGCAATGCTATAAAACCACCGGACTAACGAGACGACGGTCACTCGGCAGCAGCGGCGACAGCGAAATTCAACTGCTCACAGTTTTCTCTGCGAACCTTCTACGCAGGTTGGTGCTGAATCTTAGCCGTTTATATTTCGATTACTAAGTTCTAGCTATTGCTGCTGCTGCCAGTGTTTCCTGTATTGTACTGCTTCCTGTACTCGGCGATGCCAAAGGAAATTGCCGTACTTGTGGAAGAATTAAAACAGGAGATTCGGTCTGAACTGAAGGAGTTCAAGGACACTTTCGACAGGGACTTCAGAGAAGAAATGAGAGAGATCAAGGCGAGCCTGAGCTATATAAGCGAAGGGTATAATGAAATGCGGGGGGAGAAAGAGGCCCTGAAAGAAGCTAACCAGAAACTTGAAGCACGATGTAGCGACCTTGAACACCAAGTGAAAGCCCATGAAAATCGAGTGGTAAACATGCAACAGTATTCCCGTAATGCAAATATTGAATTCAAAGGCTACCCATACAGTTCATCTGAAAATATTTCTGACATTGCGACCAAAATTGGCAGCAAGCTGAACGTTCCTTTCGATCCTTCTGGCATCGAGGTTGCTCACCGTGTCCCATTGGCAAAGCACTCCTCTGTCAAAACATACTTGTGCAATTTACCCGCAGGCAGACTCGTGACAGCTTTCTTTACAAAGCTCGCCAAGTACGACTAGTCGGAAAAGACCTTGGGTTTGACGCAGAGGAATCAGTGTTCGTGAACGAGCACTTATGCCCAGAACTAAAACGCCTACTTGGTAAAAAGCCTCTGCGCGCAAACGCGAAGTGAAATGGAAATACGTCTGGGTGCGCAATGAAAAAATTTTTGCCCGACAAACACACTTCTTCGGTCATCAAGATTGCATGCAACGAGGACATTCAAAGAATGACGAATTCGCAAGGAAACTGAGCGCTCAAAATCGTTGCCATTTGCGCTGACACGATGGAACTTGATAAAAATATGCATGATAACATAGTGCAATGCATGACGCCAGCAAAAACCTATATCGATCGTGTCCTGCCTCATACGTTAAGGGCCTGTGTACATGAAAAGGATTCTTTCACAGCGTTACATCTTAACATTCGTTCAGTGAAATACAAACAAGAGATTGATGGCCTCCTGAATGACCTCCCGGAATGTTTTGATTACTATATGTTCACTGAGACTTGGTGTCAACAAGAAAGCGACTTTATTCATTTAGACTCTTTTTTCACTTTTCTATTAAACAGGCTGTCACGAGGAGGTGGCGTGGCTATTTATGTAAAATCTTATAAATGTGAACTCATTGCAGAACTTTCGGCCTCGACAGAAAACTAACTATGAAATACTAACATTACGTCATAACAAATACATAATATCTGCAGTCTACCGGCCTCCTAGTGGAAACTATGATCTCTTTTGCCAAAATCTAAACCATCTTCGAGAATTCTGCTCATTAAACGGATACAGCTTCGTTATGGGTGGATATTTCAATATTAATATGAATGAGAAGAGCCCAGCATCATTAAGATGTTCCAGCGTAATTGAATCGAATGGATTTACTAATGTGATCTCTTCTCCAACAAGAATTACGCCATCTAGGTTAAGCACCATTGACCTTTTCATAGTTAATGTTGGTATCACCTTTCATTCTGCTGGCACTTTGTCATGTGGTATTAGTGACCACTGTCCGATTTTTGTATCCACAAAGATGCGCCGTTGTGTGAGTAATTCATATCCTTTTATAAAGTTTTAGTCATTTAGTAATGAAAACCTAATCTTGTTTCGACAAGCCACAGTGAACACGGATTGGTCAGATATTTGTAATCACACCTGTGTGAATGAAGCATACCACTCATTCATTGAAAAGTTTAGAAGTATCTACTGTTCCCATTTTCCGTAGATAACAAAGCGGAAACACAAAAAATTACGGAAACCTTGGATTACCCCTGAACTTTACCAAAAGATTAAAATAAAAGATAAACTTTATCAAAAATTTGCGGTAGGCTGGAACAAAGAAGATTTAGTTGTTTTTAAAAAGTTTCGGAACTCTATGAATACGGAACTACGAAGGGCACGAGAAGGCTATTATCAGCAATTGTCCCAGGAAAATAGGCGCGACAATCCGAAACTAATGTGGCGGGCTGCGAATGAGGTAATCAATAGCCCAAACAGAAATGAGAACATCGGTGAACTTGTCATTGACGGATCGACAGTAACGGGTGCCGCCTTAGCGAACCGCTTCAATCAATACTTCATCAACCTGCCAAACACTACTTACAATAAAGATGCGGCTCGCTGCATTGCAAAGCAAGTAAGAAATTCATTGTTTCTTCAGCCTACTGACCCATCTGAAGTTTTCTCTACGTTTATGGCATTAAAAAACAGCTCTAGCTCGGACGCTGAGGGTTTCACTATTAAACCAATTAAATTTATTGCTGACCTTCTTGCACCATGTCTATCGCATATTTTTAACCTATCCATTTCGACCAGTGTTTTTCCACATAAAATAAAGCAGGCGAAAGTCATTGTTCTTCATAAAGGTGGCTCAAAGCATGACATAAGCAACTACCGGCCGGTGTGGATTCTACCCGCATTTTCAAAGCCACTGGAAAAGATCTTACTGAGGCGTTTAGAACGTTTCTCTAATCAGCACTCCCTCATAGATGATTCCCAGTTTGGTTTTCGACCAGGCCTATCAACTGAATCTGCTCTGCTGACACAAAAAGAACTCATTTTACAAAATATAGAACTATTAACCTTAGGCATATTTATTGATTTCAGCAAAGCTTTTTACTGCATTAATCATCATATTCTTGAAGACAAATTGCAAAAATATGGAGTCAGGGGAAGTGCATTACAGCTGATTGCATCCGATCTTGATAAACGCCAGCAGTGTGTTATCATTAACGACTTGTGTTCCTCCTCTGAATATATTAAATGTGGTGTACCTCAGGGAAGTATATAGGGCCTTTTTTTCTTCATTTTATATATTAATGACTTGGCACAGATTACAGATATGAAAAAATTTGGAATTTATGCCGACGATACCAGTTTGTGTCTTTCGGGATTATCTCCAAGTGAATTACTTGTGAAAGTAAATTCTGTTCTAGAAAAAGTGCTGCACTGGTCCAATACGAACTCCTTAAAAATTAACACAAAATCTAAAGCAATAATCTTCCGTCCAGTAAACCGCCCAGTATCTGCACTTACGTCACTTACTCCGGGCAGAAATAGCATTGAAGTCGTCACCAAACACAAAAATCTAGGAGTCATCTTTGACGAACATCGTAAGTGAGCCGCCGCGGTGGCTCAGCGGTTATGGTGCTCGGCTGCTGACCCAAAAGACGCGGGTTCGATCCCGGCCGCGGTGGCTAGAATTTCTTTGGAGGAGAAATTCTGGAGGCCCGTGTACTGTGCAATGTCAGTGCACGTTAAAGAACCCCAGGTGGTCGAAATTTCCGGAGCCCTCCACTACGGCGTCTCTCATAGTCTTAGTAGCTTTGGGACGTTAAACCCCACAAACCAAACCAAACCAAAGCATCGTAAGTGGTCTGACCATATTCAATATCTTACAAGTAACTTATCAAAAACTGTAGGGGTCATCTGTCGATGTCGCGATATACTACCCGTAGCGATGAAGAAACTGACATACCATGCATTATTTAACTCTGAAATTAACTACTGCCACTTAATCTGGGGGACCGCAGCCCGTACACATATTAACCACATTCTCATCTTGCAGAAAAAGGTCGTCCGTATTATTTCCTCCGCGCACATATTAACCACATTCTCATCTTGCAGAAAAAGGTCGTCTGTGTTATTTCCTCCGCCGATTACATGACACATACACCACCGTTATTTATCCTACACAATATTCTACCAGTAAGCAAAATGTTAGAGTACAACGTCCTGCTTCTTATGAAATCCACGACCTCCCACCGCAGTAAATTCCTCCTCAAACTTGCATCCTTTCAAAAAATAGACCCACCCAGATATACACGTCTAAGAAACAAATGGTCGGTACCTCAGGCTCGCACAAACTATGGGAGGCAAATGATGCAATTCTTAGTTCCTGACACACTTAATTCAAATGAATGGTTGTGTGGGAATGCCGGCTGTAAAAGAAATGTTTTCATGAAAAATTTTCTCAGCCGTGTGGAGCATGACAGTATTTTCTCTTAACGATTTTTTTGTGCACATGCTTGTACATCCTCACTGTGTCTCCTCACAAACAAAAAATTCTACCTTCCTATTTCTATTATCTCATAATGAATATCTTATTTTGTACTTATGTCTGTCGCTTAGAACTATTTAGTAGCGTTGTTTTCCAGATGTCTGAATATGATTTCATTTATTGTTGTTCTTTCCGTTATATTGTGCCATGTTCAATTTGATTTAATTGGTAAAAAAAAACCTTACATGTTTCGTCTCTTTTGCGTTCGAAGTTGCAGTGCTTAGCCAAATTGACCCTGTGCTTTATTATGTCCGAATTCTGCATGCCCTGCTGCCTTGTAATGAGCCCAAGGCCTAGTCAAGCTACTCTGAAGTAGCTTTTTGCCTAGGGGCCTTTTTCTCTTTCAGAGAAATAAAGAATATGTGTATGTATGTATGTGTACCTATGTAATATCGGAACCAACTCGCCCAACATGGAATATCGGAACAAACTCGCCCAACAACTTACTTTTTCAAGTTTATTTTTATCTTTTTCATGCTTCTAGTTCAGACTGCACAATGCATTTTAGTTAATCCATTCATCTGTAATGACGTCTCCGCGTCCCAGCCTGCTTTAAAAATAAATAATAAAATCTGCTCTCGGCCGGCAGTGCCGATAAGCCGGCAACAGCGCAAAATGCAGAAGGGTTCCCGACGCGGTAAAATGCGCAATGCGCAAAGGATTACTTTTATTCCAGGAGCACCGCGCACTTTCTCATTGTTCCCTGATTTCTTCACGCCTCTCAATGCTTCCGCGAACCAGGTGCACTTTTCCTTAAAATTCGGAAGTTACGGTCCAGAGATGCAATACAAGAGAAGCTAAAATGGCGCAGCCCCTTTCGCTCCCGACGTTGCAATGCAACGGGCGTCAGGATCTGAACAAGTTCAAACTTACTGTAGTAAATACTGTTCTTCTGGGCGTCGTTGCACAAACAGGAGGGGAGTGAGAGAGGCGCTGGTGAGGATATAAATGGCTATATTTTATTGTGTATGTACAATATGCTGCAAGACATTGAGTGAGCTCTGGCAGGAGGAAAAGGGTAATAAAATTACAAGCAAGTAAGAATATCCCAATGAGCCCTTCAGACCCAAATAGTTTTTTAAAGGACTAGGTGGGATTTCCTGCCTTTCCCTCGCAACGTGCCTATTGACTTACCACAGCAGAGCCCCTATGCCTCCCTTCACCTTGATCAAGCCACGCCCATACTTCCTTTCGCTGACGTAGTCGCTGAGGTTTTGATGAGCATTACGTCGAAAACACCAGACATGGGCACCCGCGCGAGGACCAATATCGGGTGGCATAGTGGCGAGTGGCCAACTGAGGCTAAAGAAAGCCGATGAGCTGGCCTAGAGCATTCAATAAAAACGAAGCGTCTGTCAAAATGCAGAAAATATGACTAGTGCAGGGTTTGACTTAAAGGCGTTTAGTCAGATAGTACCACGCACCCTGAGCCCGAATTAGCTTACATAGCAGTGAATAGAGAATAAGCTGTCCTCTAGCGAACTTTCTTATAGGGGTATTATATGCTGCTGAAAGCTTAGATTGTATGACTAAAAATATGGAATACTTGCGGCTTGCAATTGAAACAACCGCAAGTATTCCATATATTTAGTGATACAGACTTTGCTCTTGAGCATTTACGAAGCAGTTACGAGCAGTTATAAAGATTTTCACACAGGCTTTGATCTCCACGATTTGTTAACCTCAATATCTAGGGTACCGCGTTTTCTTCAATCACTATCTGCAGCAAGTGACAACGCTTTGTAGTGGGGAATATGAATCTGCCTCCAAGAGCATTAATCCGTTCTTTAGAGATCACAATGTACTGTGGGAACTACTCTAGTTTGAATCGTCTTTTCTTGGGCTAGTTGGTTTTTCATGCCGTAGGTGTTTGCAGCGCACACGAAACAAGGACGGACAGAAAAGGGAACGAAACAGAACGCTGACTTTCAACTGAGCTTTATTGGAAAAATGAGCGACTTTTATACGCAAATTTTTAACATGTGACTCAGAAGATGTCTAGAGTATCAGTGATGATACTCTAGAGTCTAGAGTATCTAGAGTATCTAGAGTTTAGAGTGTCAGTCTAGAGTATCAGTGAGAAGATGTCTAGAGTATCAGAAGGTGTAGAGTATCAGTGATTTTAGATTGAACATGTAGTAGGACGTTTTGACATCTTCTGAGTCACATGTTAAAAATTTGTGTATAAAAGTCGCTCATTTTTCCAATAAAGCTCAGTTGAAAGTCAGCGCTCTGTTTCGTTCCCTTTTCTGTCCGTACTTGTTTCGAGTACGCTGCAAACACCTACAGTACTCTAGTTTGGGCTAGTTGGTCCATGATTCACAAAGAAAACGGCGCGAAATGCGGCGGCAAAAGAGAAACATACACGACAGGGCCAGCGCCGTAGGCTTAGGGAGCACAGCCTGACACTAAAACCGAATGCGCTAGAGAACAGCTTACAGGCTTTTTACTCGCTTATAGGCTTTTTTGTGTTCAGAGTCTAGTGTAAACAACCTTTGTACAATGATGAAGTCGTACCCGTTCTTTGACTTTTAGGAAATGTACTGAATTCTTCTTGGGAATCAGAAATAACCTTCTTCAGTGATGAAGTCAAACACGTTGTTTGACGTTTTGGAAATGTACGAGTTTTTTCTTCAGAATCAGGAACCGCCCGTGTAAGATGCAGCATATCCATAATGTGTTGCAAACGTTTACAGTCCACTACACCGTTCGAATTAAATGCACGAGGGACTGTCCACTTTTTCAACTGACGGTGCCGTAAACATTTCGCATAATGATTCTATATGAGGCGCGTAAAGATTTCCTTTTGTTCTGTTGGTTGTATTCTGGGGCTAAACACACGCAGAACACACACGAAAAAGCAGGATATGAAATCAATTGGGATAGGGCCGCCATCCAGGCTACCGAAAAAAAAATATTTCTATGCGGCTGCACCAGCAACAATTTATATTAAGTACGACTCAAAATGCGCCTAACAGAATAATGAAAAATCTTCAGCCTGCTCATGCAAAGTGATTAGGCCGGAGAGGTAAAGGTACCGCGTTTGTCTGACCTCTACAGCCGAGAAGTTTTTCTCCTCGTTACGCATCCTGAGCCTTCAACTCTTTCGAAAGTAAAACGAACAACTGGCGTAGGAACTTTCACGGAGGCCACAAGAGCCTCACTGCGAGGATAGTTTTGACAAGGGCTGTAATATGCTGGATCTTCCACTGCCGGTTCTTATTTGTAAACAGGAAACTCGTTTCGGATTCAAAACGTCGACCAACGTTATTGACATGTTCACTGACCACCGATCCTATCAACGATGCTGAGAGAATGTCACACATAAATTGTCTCGTTTTCATGGAATACCATTCCGACTTCCGAACGCATTCTCACGTGTTACCTGAGTCCTGTGGCGTTGCAGGCGTCGAAAGACCAACGCTTTGTTCTTTCGGTACCTACTTGATGGTAGCCCATGAAACGTAGCCGGGCTGACATCACATATTTTCATTACTGGAGAAGTTTTTGTATGTTTGTCGATCCTTCTTCAAAAGCTCCCTTTTCACCGGCGACGCGTATTATAATAGCATCACCTGCTATCTCCTTATAAATGGCTTTTCAACGAATTTAGGGAGTTCCTGATCTTGCTGCGATATTGTGTTGCTTTTGCACTCTTTAGTAGCCCCTGTAGAATTACTTCAGATCATGAATGACAATTCATGAGAAAAAAGAAAACCATAGAAAATTTGTACATTACCGGTACTCACCTGCGGGCCAGAAACGTGAAGGCCAACGAAAAGGTGTTCTAGCGGCGGGTGCCGCCAAGTGCACGAACTGCTAGCAACCAAACAAATCTGCCTTTATTGCCACATACAGTCATATATATACACATAGCGACACTGGTGCCTCTGGCGGCAGGTGATCCCCAAACCGGAACCGAAACCACATATACAACATATTCCCTTCCTTATAAAAAGAACAGCTACATGGGTTAGTGATTTAGTAGTGGTAGTACATTATTGCTCTTTTACAGAATTATATTTAGAGTAACAACAATGTGCTTGTCTTATGCACTTCATACAAAAATATAAAACAAAAAGAGGAAAACAAGATACAACTCCATTTATGTCCATATTTCACGTCAGCAAACTCAACACTCGTGCAGATTGTGACAGGTTCATGTTCACTGCAAAACGTGTCTTTCTGTACTTAGTGTCCATAGCGGTCTGGAGGTCGTCTATTCCTTGATGGCTGTACCCTACGCTGAGGTCCCGATGCTTCTGAGAAATCACTGGCGGCAGGCGAAGTCTCTTCCGGCTCACAGCCGGTCACTGGTGGCATAGGCGGCTGCTTCGCAGCAGCCACAGCTGAAGTTCCGGTTGGCGCTTCTGAAACGGGTCTCTCCAAGGTAAGCGGTAAGCTGCTTTCCCTAGCGGTGTCATTTGTATCACTCCTTTCCCCCCACCCACAGAGAGATGCAGAAGCTCGTGGCATCCTTGGCAACTTTGAAGCGTTCCATGTTTTTCCATCATCAAGTTGGAAAGAAGATTGCCCCCGCTTTCTTATCACTTTTCTTGGGCGGCTAAAGGCCAGGTCACCTTTAAAAGCAGTTGTCGGTCTGCGTACTCGTACAAGGTCACCAACATCCACTTTGGTTTCCCTTGCGGCCCTGCGAGCGTCTGTGTATAGTTTAGTGGCTTGCTGCTTTTGCTTCACCCGTTCGCGTAGGCGGTGGAGCTCTGAACTAGGGTCGGTTGTAAATATTGCTGACGGATACCCAACGACATCGAGCCGAGTCCTTGGCAGACGTCCATGCAGGAGAAGTGCTGGGGCAACTGCAGTTGTGGCATGCGGCGTACAACGGTAAATGCCCAAGTATTCTGTTACCGTTTGGCGTAAGGGACGCTGCTCGAGTGTAGCCACTTGAACAAAGCTTTTAAAAACTCTGTTGAACCGTTCTACCTGTCCGTTTGCTTGCGGGTAGTATACAGATGAATGCCGCAAGCGGATGCCGCGATCCTGCAGAAAAGCTTGTAACTCTCGAGATGAAAACTGTGGCCCGTTATCGCAAACAATTTCCTCTGGGTAGCCTTCACGTGCGAACACTGACAGCAAGAAGCTTGTTACTGTGCGTGTTGTGGCTTGGTTGCAAAAGTATACTTCGGGCCACTTAGAAAAGTAGTCGACCAGGGTGATCGCATATCGACAATAGTGTGGTGCTCTCTCAAATGGGCCAACAATGTCCATGCCGAGCTTTATTTATTTTATTTACACATACTGCAGTCATAGAGACCAAGCAGGGGGGCAACATTCAAAAAGCAAAAATAATATCAAACACTACGCAAATCCAGCGTTCCGGCAACAATAAAAGAAGAAAACCAAACAGAGGGCAATGATATTGTTAAGTTTACACATACAATAAGACACTCTTTTCAAAAGCAGCGGCATCCTGAGCCGAAAAGACATTTGCTGGCAGTGAGTTCCATGTTGTGATTGTTCGGGGAAAAAATGAGTTTTTGAACGTATTTGTGCGTGCAAAGTACGGGGTAAGGTTATGGTTGTGGCTATTGCGTGTCTGTCGTGTAGAACGGGGGGATATATAGGGAGCAGCATTAATATTAAATTGACTAGAGTAAAATGAGTACAGAAATTTAAGCCTTGCGAGTGCTCTCCTTCTTTCTAGAGTGGATATGTTCTTCGTAGACATCAGAACGGATGGCGAGATAGAGCTATGGTAAGCGTTAAAAATGAAACGGACGGCTTTTCTTTGGATCATTTCAAGTTTCTTTATATCCTTTTTTAAGTGCGGATCCCATACGACGGAAGCATACTCAAGTTTCGGACGAATTAGTGTGTTGAAGGCAAGTTGTTTAAGTTCAGAGGGAGCGTGTTTTAATTTGTGTCTTAGAAGGCCGAGGTTCCTTGAAGCAGACGAGCAAATGCTATTAATGTGGCTGGACCATGAAAGGCGATTTGTAATGGTGACTCCAAGATATTTGTATTCGCTCACCTGTAGCAGTGGAAGATTGTTTATTGCGTAATTAAAACTGTATGGCGCTTTCTTGTTAGTAACCTGAAGAAGAACCGATTTGTCGCTATTTGTTTTCATGGACCAAAGGGTGCACCACTCTAGGACATTATTAAGATTTGACTGCAAGCATTCTTGGTCGGTAGTGCTGCTAATTTTCTTAAACAGAATGCAGTCATCTGCGAATAGTCTAATACTGACTTCGGACGTATTTACGGAGTTAACCAAATCATTGATATAAATAAGGAATAAAAGAGGCCCAAGTACGCTGCCTTGAGGCACACCAGAGGTAACGGGTAAAATCCCTGAATGAGATTTTTTAACATCGACGAACTGTTTTCTGTTGGAAAGATAGGTTTTAATCCATTTGACAAGTGCTGTTGGAAGACCAAGATGCTGAAGTTTAAAGATGAGCTTATTGTGCATGACGCGATCAAACGCATTGCTGAAATCTAAAAAAATGACGTCAACCTGTCCAGCATTGTCAATCGATGAAGCCACGGTTCCTTTGGTAAGAGGACCGGGTTCAATGGTGGAGCCATAACCTTCGTGCTCTTGTCCGCTGCCTGGCATATACTACACGTTTGAAAAGCTAGCTCGACTTGCCTGTCCATGGCTGGCCACCAAAATTTTTCTCGCAGACGTGGTTTCGTTCGTACAATTCCAGGGTGAGCCTCATGAGCAGCGCTGTAAGTGATGCGGGAACCATAAGGCGTTCGCCACGCAAAATCAAATTGTCCACCACTGACAGTTCATCGCGAAGCTTGAAGAAAGGTTGAAGCTCACCCGGCAGAGATTTTTGCGCAGGCCAGGACGATTCAATCTAGGCCTTGATTCGTTGCAGTGTGCTGTCTTCCGACTGGGCCTGTTCAAACTCTTCCCTGGTAATGCAAGAAGATATAAGGGCAACTGATACAGTTTCATCTGGTAAGGTCTGTTCTTCCTGAGGAGGTGACGCAGGGAGACGTGAGAGCGCATCTGCTACTCGATTTTGCGAACCCTTCCGGTACTTTACTGTGTAGTTGTACTGTAGTAGGCGCTCCGCCCACCGTGCTATCCGCAAAGAACGCCTTCCTGGCCCTTGAGTAGACAGCAATGCGACCAAGGCTTGATGGTAAGTAAGCAACGTGAAATGGCGTCCCCACAAGTAAACATGCCACTTCTCGCACGCCCAAACACACGCAATCGCTTCGCGTTCTCCTACTGAATATCTCCTCTCTGCAGATGAAAGCGCTCGAGAAGCAAAGGCGACAGTGTGCAGTTTCTCTCCCTCCACCTGTTGGAGAACCGCTCCAAGCCCACAGTCTGAAGCGTCAGTGGAAACAACAACTGGAAGAGATGCATCGAACATCCGCAGGACTATGTTGGACGCAAGTGCCTCTTTGATCTTTCGAAAACTGGAGTCTACCTCGCCAGACCAAACAAATGGTTTCCCCTTTCGAAGCAGAACGCGCATCGGTTCAACCATATCGGCAAAGTTGGGAACGAACCTAGAGTAGTATTCGACCGGTCCCAGGAACGATCGAAGGCTGGCTGCATTGGTGGGTGCCGGCGTATCCTTGATGGAAGCAACCTTTTGCTCCAGCGGAACAATACCACTTGCTGTGATCCTGTGAAACAAAAATGAAAGTTCCTGCGTATCGAAAATGCATTTGCTGTTCAGTTTGAGTCCTGCCTCTTTAATGCGTTTAAGTACTGCTGCAAGGTTATCTATGTGTTCCTGCCGGCCTCGCCCGAAGACTATAATGTCATCTATATAGAAGAGCACGCCCTTACATCCTTGCAGGACTTTGGACGTCATACTCTGAAATGCAGAAGGCGCGGAAGCCAGTCCGAAGCACACTCGTTTAAAACGAAAGAGGCCTTCGTGAGTTATAAATGCGGTCAAATCGCGGCTCGCAGGGTGAAGCATAACCTGGTGGTAAGCTGATGCGAGGTCTAGCTTAGAAAAATTTGTAGCCCCCACTAAACTATGCAATAGCTCTTCTGTATGAGGAAGGGGAAAGCTGTCTATTACGACAGCTTTGTTTGCTTGTCGAAGGTCTACACAGAGGCGAATACCTCCCTCTTTCTTCTTAACGACCACAATGGGTGACACCCATTCAGATGCCTCCACCCTCTCTATCACGTCCAGATTTTCCAACCGATGGAGCTCTTGCGAGACCAATGGTCGTAGCGAGAGCGGAAGGCGCCGAAGTTTGGATTGCACTGGCTGCATCGTGGATCGCGTTTTGACGTGAGGCACAAAACCTTTCGCGAGGCCAAGGCTTGGATCGAAAAGAGATCCAAACTCGCCAACTAATTCCTTTGGGAGGTTAATATCCTGCACGGCTTTCGTCGGGTCAGGGCGCTGTTCCCTTCGAGAATTAGAAGTTAGCGTCGTTTCAAGGCATTGAAGAGATGACCCATCAATCTGTTGACCGAGGGCCTTGATGGCATCGATACCCAAGAGTGAGGTGCCTTGTTCAACGACGTAGAAAAGAAGGCTTGTTTTGCTAGCTTTGTACGTAACGTCAGCGAAGAAACAGCCACGAACCGGAATTGGCTGTTTTGAATAGTCCTGTAACCGAACAGTCGGGGCCAAAAGTACTTGGCCTTCAAAATACTGCTTAAAAAGATCGTGTGCAACAATGGCAACTGACGACCCAGAATCTACAAGGAAAGTTATGTCCGCACGGCCAATCGAAACTGTGACGTGAACAGCGGAGCGAGCGGCCGACGTCACAGCCAGAATGCTCAAAACTTCCTCGCTCGGAGAATCTTGGCTGTCTACCTCACGCACCTGAGCGGAGCCTCGTTTCTGGCAAACATAGCGGAAGTGACCCATGACACCGCAATGGTGACAACGCTTGCTTTTGGCTGGACAGCGAACTGATGCTGCATTGTGCTGGGATGAACCGCAGCGGTAACAATGAGACTGGCGGTTGTGCGCCCGCTTCGAGCTCTCGTCGGATTCTGGTGAACGCGTAGGCGTATTTCTATGAGTATTTATGCGTCCAACATCTACAGAAGGAAATTCTTGCAGATCATTGTACGCCTGCTCAAACTGCCTTGCCAGTAGTACTGCTCTAGCGAACGAAAGAGACGATCCTTCAAGCAGAAGACGCTCGCGCAAGCTCCGAGACGAAATACCCGCAACGAACTGGTCACGCAGCGAATCTTCTTCGACAGGAAAAGAGCATGTAGCAGAAAGCTCCCGCAATGCTGTGATGTACTCATTCACTGATTCACCAGCTTGCTGAACTCGCCTACTGAAACGATGCCGTTCGGCAACAACATTGCTTGTTGCCGAAAAATGAGCGTGCAGAGCGGCGACTGCGATATTGTACGACGATACTTCAGGCCTTGTATCGCCTGTGCCCTTGCTATCTTCCGACGCTTTATCAGTAGCAGTTTGCTCACCGAGCTTGGCGTTGTCCAACGATGGAAGTGGTAATGTGTAAAATATGCGCTGACCTTCTGCGCCGAGGCTGTGAAGAAGTAGTGCTTTGCGACGATCCGGCGTGCAGTCAGAGGCCCCCGAAGCAAGCAGGTAGTTCTCGAAGATGCGGAACCGTTGCGGCCACGCAACAGCAGGTCGACCAGGCACAGGCAAGAACGGGGGCGGCGGCGCGATTCCAGAAATGCTCATGGCGCCGGAAAGCAAGCGGCGAAAGTCACGCCCCCCGAAATGATACCGTCCTCGTCGCCAATTTTATAGCGGCGGGTGCCGCCCAAGTGCACGAACTTCTAGCAACCAAACAAATCCGCCTTTATTGCCACATACAGTCATATATATACACATAGCGACACTGGTGCCTCTGGAGGTAGGTGATTCCAAAACCGGAACCGAAACCACATATACAACAAAAGGGTTCAGCTAAAGTTAAGGACAAAGCAGCCAGATATGGAAAGAAAACTGATAGGTGTAACGTTAAGAGACGAGAAGCGCGCGAAGTGGGTGAGAACAAACGCCGGTTAATGGCAATCCTAGCCGAAATTAAGAGGAAGAAATGGGCTTGGGCAGGGCATGTAATGCGAAGACAAGAAAACTGCTGGTAATTAAGGGTAACGGAGTGGATTCCAAGAGAAGGCAAGCGTAGCAGGGTCGCCAGAAAGATAAGCAGGCGGATGAGATTAATGAGTATGTAGGAGAGAGAGAGAGAGAGAGAAAGTAATTTTTATGAGAGGAAAATGTGGAGAAAGTCTGTGTGGATACGGTAGCTGCAGCTGGCAAAGGATGAGGATAATTGCAGAGACAAGAAATATGCCTTTGCCCCGTAGTGGGCGTACTCAGGTTGATGATGATGATGAAGATGGTGAAAACAACTGCTTCCTACAAAGGGCGACATTTATTTCCAGTATCTGTTTATTAAATGCAGTAAAAAGTATGAGCCATCTGATTTCAATTTGTTGTGCAAAAGGATGCTTTTACCTCCAAATGCCTTGATATTTTTGGTCAGATTGGTGAAACCTGAAACAGAAAGAAGGGAACGCGTGACTTGATGAAAACGCTCCAACCTTATAAATGAGTATGTATTACAACACCAACGGTTTAGGTATGCCACTCATATTTCATACCTCTATGAGGTTTTATCAGGTGTGCACAGAGGACATAATCATATATTGCGAACTCGCATATTACAGAGCCTTGGAGACAACCTTGAATTGAAAGCTTTGAACGGGTTGACATAAGCGAACAGAGCCAAAATATATTTTCGCTCTCGATGAGCTTGCTCTTATAGCGCGATGTTTCACTTACTCTTCGAGAAAATAGAAGCGTGCACGGTGATATATACGAAGCGCCTTTATGTTTTCAAATAAAATGTTCCTTCTGGCGTCGTTGAATATACCCCTTGCAGTTCCGCAAAGCAAACCTGAGCAGTGGTTGAAGTTAAACGACAGCTATGGTGCTCACAGAGGGCTGACACTCGCTGTTCAGTGCCATAAAATGAGGCATACTGTAACGGCATACGACCTTCGCAACCAAGAGCGCGCTGCGGTATACAAATAAAGAAGAGGCGCGAGGCGAGCGCGAGGGGAGAGCCCGCGGCGCTAGCGCGTAAGGTAGAGAACAAAGGAGAATCGCCGCGGCCGGTTATGTCTGAGTCTCCTGTGTCTGAGTCTCTGTGCCTTTCTCTGCGAAACGAAGGATCGCTTACAGTGTTTGTCTTGAGACACGCTGGTTTGAGCGTACGAGTTTTGAGTCGGAACTCCTCACTTTGCAGTGAAACACGAACCACCTTTGCAGGCTGAGTGCTCGAAACTAGGTTGCCCCCGAGGGGGCGCAGCGGGGTTTATGGAGCTTCCTCCAAGCGCACACCCATGAAGAAGCCGGGCGCCGGGCCGGGGGTGGCTTGTACCCATTTTTACCGGTGGGTGTCCGGCGGTGGGTTTCGAACCAACCACCTCCCGCAGCCGAAGCGGACGCCCAGACCACTAGGCCACGACTGCGGTGTCTTCCCCATCTTATCTTGGAGACTGGAAGAGACTCTTATTTCCCCCCCCCCCTAGGGTAAGGGTGCGTGTCAACCGCACCCTTACGGATATACTCGCCTCCTACGTCACTCCGTCCCACACAAACTGGGATCGTTTTGTTTCTACTGCAGCTTTTGCACTCAACACTGCGGCTCAAGAAACAACGCATGTCACGCCGTTCTCAGTCGTCTATGGCAGAACACCCTCCATTCCTCTCGACGCGCAGTTGGGCCTTCGCCATTCTACTGCGTCACCGACTGACTGCGCCCAACGACTTCGTTCCGCCCGCCTCGACGCTCAGCGCAACCTTCTCACGGCCCATGCGCGTGCGCAAGTAGCCAATGCTGCAGCACCACCACCTCCCTCCTTTCGGTCCGGTGACTTGGTCCTCGTTCGCCGCACCATCCGCGCGACTGGCCGTGCAGCGAAGCTCTTGCCCCGATACCGCGGCCCTTACCGTGTAGTTGCACGGCTCGGCCCCGTTACGTACCGTCTAGAAGACCTCCCCGAGCTTCGACCACGCGGTGTACACCACATTTTTCCGGAACATGTCTCCAACATGAAGCGCTATGTCTCCGGCACCCACCGTGATCCCGACTTGCCTCCCATGTCCTCCCTAGTGCCGCCCTCCCGTACCAGCACCAGGCCTCCCTTCCTGAATGCCGCCTCTTAAGTGGAGCGCTGCTCCGTGAACGCAGTCCCAAGTCCCGCGGTGCGAGAAGCCCTCGCAGTTTTCGTACGGCGAGGAGTCGCCTAGAAGAAGCCCCGGGATCTACCGGGACCGTCTCGTGTCAGACGACACTGTCATCACAACGTGACGATGCCTCCTGCGCACCAAGCTGCGCCGGTGCGAAGAACCTCAGCCCGGGCTCATCGGGACGAGTTCGATGCCGCCTGCAAAGCGAAGCACGCGCTAGGGGACACCAGCGGTGTCTTCCCCCTCTTATCTTGGAGACTGGAAGAGACTCTTATTCCCCCCCCCCCCCCCCCCGGTGGAAAGATGTAACGGCATACGACCTTCGCAACCAAGAGCGCGCTGCGGTATACAAGTAAAGAAGAGGCGCGGGGCGAGCGCGAGGGGAGAGCCCGCGGCGCTAGCGCGTGAGGTAGAGAACAAAGGAGAATCGCCGCGGCCGGTTATGTCTGAGTCTCCTGTGTCTGAGTCTCTGTGGCTTTCTCTGCGCGGGCCCGCCGTCCCGTAACAATACCAGGCTTTCGAACACCGCTAAGGTGTGCTTTCTAACAGCTCTCATTCCAATTTTTACGACATGATAGCGACTGCAGTGGTGTCCATGGCTAAAAAGAAGCGATGCACAATAAACCCTACGTCTCTATCCTGGTTATCTATAAGTTATTATTCCAACATGGCTCAGAACATGCAATTGCGGCATGGTCCAGCTGACCCCAATAGGTGCTGAAATAAAGTGAATGACAATTGGCGCAAGCAGAACACTGGTGAAGGTTCTGTTTCATGCATTGACAAAGAGCAGACGCAGATCCAGGGCAGTTGTGCGTAACCTGCAGAGCTAACTGCGAAACAGCTTGAGAAGTTTTACGTCAGGGATCCTACACGGACCCGCCACTTGCTTGGGAGGCTTTCCCACACGGTGGCTCCTTGGGTATAAAGCTGTGCAGGCTTCCTGGCAGTCGGAGAAGAATTGCAAGTATAGACAGGAGAATAACACCATCTGTCGGGCTAGTTGGTTGCGATCCATATCAGCAGCGCGAACACCACACAGGAAGAAGAAAGAGAAGAAGGTAAAGAGCGCTGAACTTCCAACTTTTATTTGAGCAAAAAACTGAACCCGCACTTTTATACACATACCAGGTAAAATCCCAGCAGGGGGGTAATCAAGGCGCGCTATCGAATTGGGACCAACACGATGTCCAGGGCATCAAAATGATAACTACTGTTCGCGCTGCTGATATGGATAGACAGGAGAACACAGGCATTGTAGTTGGTCGGACCCTGTGCATAACGCCAGGAAAGATTTCGAGACTGACGAACGTAGGAGAGAGTAAGAGTCATATAGAGACCAGTTATTTCAATCCTTGTTTTCCTATTCACCCTCGATTGATTGATTACAAACATCTTTATTTCTTCAATGTTCTCAGAACATGTGGGTGGGCCGCCTAGTCCGGTAGTCCACTGGCTGCTGCTGCTGCGCTGGCCCTCCCCACCAGCCAGTGCTGACGGTCAGGATCATCGCTGAGCAGAATAGCCTGCCACTGCTCCTCCGAGGGGTTGGGAATGGGGTCAACTAAGGGATTATATTGGCATGCCCACACCATATGCTAGAGGTTAGCTACCGCTCCCCAATGTGGACACTGCGGAGAGTATAGTGTAGGGTACCACTGGTGTAATTTAGCTGGTGTTGGGTATGTGTTGGTTTGTAGTCTCCTAAGGGTGTTCTCTTCTAACTTGTTGAGGGATTTGTGTGGTGTTTGGTACTCTTTTCTGGCTGTTCTGTATGGCGCAAGATTGTCAGCATACACTGCTAAACCTATTAGGTCGCGACACCCTTCATGGCCATCAGGGGGATACGCCCGGTATAGAAGAGCTCGGGCATGCCTGTGGGCGGCTTCGTTTCCTCCTGGTAGTTCCAGGTGACCGGCGAACCAGATGACTTAGACCTGGTTGTGTGGATGCTTAGTCAGCAATGACAACCCTGACTTGTGAATTAATCCGTTATTGAAGTTGCGACAGGCGTTCACCCTCCGTTTTATGATAACACGGTTAATGTTTTGAGGTATCAAACTCCTCGCTTGACAACGTAGCGGAAATTACGAGGCACGTGTTTCCTACGTTCAGAAATGTCTTGTGCGGTGGCGAATAGACGGAAGAAATTCTAAGAGAGTGCATTGTTGGGCGAGTTGGTCACTAGTGATCAACAAAGGGTATTGCGTACATACACACAAGGCCGAGAAGGTGTTTTACTCTGCACTGCACTGTGGCACAAGCCCGGATGATGCTGAAAAAAAAAAGGCTTTGTGGAAAAGCCGTTACTAGGTGGTGCGTGAAATTGCAGATGTCTTTTTCATAAGAAAATAAGGAATGACTGTGTCAGTGACCAACTAATCAACATGCATGAAAAAGAAGGCAGGTTTCTCGACTGTGCCTGGTCACTTATATGGCGGTTTGAAGCCAGAAAATGTTTTTGAGCAAAGATCTGTGGCGAGCCTGTTCTTGTGCGCCTTTCTCGTCTTTGTTTATATCTCTGCAGTACTCTTTCACTCCCTCGCAAGTAGCGCCTTCAAATGGAACGCAGCAGCGTTCTTCAGATATTTGTAGGAGCGATGGAACCAAGGGAGGAAATTTCTATTAGATTCAGTTTCAACTATTTCAGCGCACCTAGCGACTGGAGGAGAACTGATGCTAAAAGTGAATGATTTTAAGCATCAAGAAGCGCTATAAGTTTGTGATGGAGACCGAATTGTCTCAGGAATCTGGATATGAAGGTGCTCTTTTTTTCTCTAGGGGTGGTTGAAATCGTTCGCGGGGATGAAGATTTTTTTATGCTAGATACCGTTGTCGTGGCGAACGGTACGACTCACCAGTTCGCTACCTTCTGGCCCCTGTGAGAAGAGGTTGCGCTGACGTCTGGGTTTGCAGAACAGTACTCAATATGGAAGTTTCGTACACATGACTGAACTTCGTTGGAAGCTGCTATGAACGCAGCCTTACAACTCTGTCTGCCACGCGAAAATCCACCAGATCTCTCTGGAAATATTTTAACCGTCTTTCATCGTTTCTGCGATGTTTAAAACTGTGGTTGGTGCTTTATAGGTCTTAACAAACAAGTTTTTCGCTTTTCAATTAAACATGCCTAAGAGAATCAGTGACTCACGACTCCGGCAAAGCACGAGTGAAATTGCCGCTTTGGTAGCCACCAATCTTTATTTTTCCTTTAGATGTGGAGCAGTGAAATATTGAATACGATACCCCCCCGTTCAGCCACCATCCGGGACATCTACTGTATTGTTCGAGCAATAAAATAAGGCAAAAAGATCACGGAAGAACGTTTCACCCCGTGAGGACAAAAATGACGAAGGAAAGTCACCTTCAGCCGATGTACAAAAAATGCAATGTGTAGAACTTTGTCGACGACATCGATTTCCACCCTCCTGTAAGGGGCCACGCAATTTATGCGAATCCCTCTTGCACTACGATCTCGTCTAGGCATCTGACATCCTGACAGGCATGTTTCTTTTTCTTTGAAATTCACTCTCTTAGTGTAACGCCACCTTCTCATGACCTGCTCAACGACTTCTGAAGGACTAAATCCTGTCCTGTGTATATTAATTTAATTCTGTCCAGTTTCAGCAGCTGCAGCGCTATCGCAACGATCACCCAAATCTCTTTCGCACACTTCATTCTGTGTTGCCGCCTGCTACGCAAGCTATTCTTTGGAACGCACCGTGTTACCCAAATCGGCCATCCGTTACCTGCTGCCACTTTAAATGTCCTGCGCGAGGCATTTCCTCTTCAGGGCCTTAAGTAGTACATCGTTACTTCGCGTTGCTTCTCTTACTCACTCTGCTCTCCACCGGTGACCAAATGTGACCCTAACATTGTGCTTCTATACTTCCGAACACTGTTGTCAATTTTATTTCAAACCTTTCTTCAACCTCTGAGTCCCCACCAAAATGGTGGAATACTGGCAGGAAGCAATCTTACACCTTTTTTCTCAAGGCTACCTGCAATCAACAGTTCAGGATCCGAAATTACTTGCCAAAGAGATTCCAACCTATTTTCATCCACCTCTCTATTCTCGTTTTTGCTTCTGTATCTTTAGTCAGCACGTCCTCCAGATGTAGCTCAAATAAAATTAAAGTCATGTCGCATTTAATTCTTCGTCACTTACAAAAAATCTCAGTAAGTGCGAGCCCGCTCTAAGATGAAGGTAAGCACAAGCAAGTCGATTCACAAGCATTTCCATTGTTCACAAAGCAGTTTCAGGCGTTAACAAGCACTCGTGGCAGTGGAACAACACGCATAGGGGCATATTTGAACTGATAAGAGCCTTGCATTTTTCTTAGTGCTTCACAAGTTTTAATTTTCTGCGGGGTAGACATTTCTAACACAGCTAAACTTTCTAAATGGAGTCATAAAATATAACGTTCCGAGACAAATACTACGCATGTTATAAACGTTTGAACTAGATCAATGGCACTGTTAACTCTTCGGGTCTCGGGAAGATAGATGATCAGACTATAGTGTTCACTCGTACTTTTAAGTCCGGTTGCTTTAATCGCTCGCTAAACAATTAGTTGGTTACACAAAATGATTGTTGTCATTCATGAAATATTCTTTAGAACAAAGAATTGCCCCAGAAGGAGCCAAACTTTTTCTTAGAGACCAATTTCCTTGGATCACTTCTTGTAGCCCTTAAAAGTTGGAATGCAGAAACTGCCTGAAGAAAAGGCACTTTATTTACTAAACTCGAAGTATCCACTCTCCTGCAGTGAGTGAAGCTCCTGTCAGATGTATAGCACCTTCAGAAGAATGGCCTGAGGGGTGAGTTGGTGCAGGATGAAATGAACGGCGGCGCAACAAGGACACTAACAAGAGAGGGGACACCACATGTGCACACTACCAACTATTTATGCTACCTTTCCATGCAATAAACAATTGGTAGTGTGCGCATGTGGTGTCCCCTCTCTTGTTAGTGTCCTTGTTGCGCCGCCGTTCATTTCTTCGTACAGCACCTTCTACATACCTTTCTGGGAGGTCATCGTTCTCGCCGTGCATGAACTAATGACTGCATATTATTTCCCATCAGCTCTATCGAAATAAATAACGAGAAACCGGCCAACCCACGTTGGACCACAGGTAAATTCGAGCCACTTAATTCCCTTCACATTCTCTAGTCTATAATAGCTCTATTTATGTTCTCATAGCCTGACATTGCAGAGGTCAAGGCTATCAAGGGGCGAGATCTCTGCAAACCTACGGAAAGCGCAAAATACTGATGGTGTTCAAAGAATGTTACTTAAAGATTGTGGATTTCCGAAAAGTTAGCGATTTAGAGAAAGAAAAATATATCGTTTCTCTAGATGCACTCATTCAGTATCGCTTGCTACCGACATGTGCGTGTTATATACAAAGATCACATGCTGCATGTGCTTTTCCTTGCTATACTTTCGTTTTACCCGTCACACATTATTACTGACTGCGAGGGAAATCTCACAAGGGTAATCTGGAGAACTCTAAATGCTCTTTAAAACAAAAATACTTTCGGAGAAGGTTTCGAACCAGACCGTACGAGCTACTTGATATCTCTAGTGTGGAAGTACATCACGTACCTCCCGCTTTGCTTAACCGCCGCAGGAAACACGTCCTTTACCTTAATCCCGTCGAAGGCGAAAAAGGCGGCTGCAGTGCACGCAGCGGGAGGGGTGTATAACTATAAAGCACTGACTAGCTCATCTAGTGAGCGTCTCCCACCTGTACCGTCGATGTCTCCTGAACGTAGTCCTAGCTGGATCTGCCGCTTTCCCTTTTCTAATCGAGCTACGTCGGCGGCTGGTTGCGTCAGTTCGAGGCCTTTCATGTTATTGACCGCATCACTGTTTAACCGTTACAGCACGACAAACAGCTTTGCGTGCTTCAGCTCGAACTCTTGCAAGACCTTGCCGCTTTCCTGAGCCATGAGGGAGTCAGGTACAGTCGCTTTTTCATAAACGATTTTGATATGACGCATTCACTTCCAGTTTCTCGAGCCCCACCCCCTGAGCAGGCCGTTTATTTCTGCTTCCCCAGGAGGGCCACGGTCCAAAACTTCAATCGAAAGAATGCCCGTTAATTCCGATTTTACTATACCCTAAAAACTGTCCAAATTAATGGACTGTCTTTTTTAAGAAAAGTGAAGTTCGCGGTGCTGTACTTTATTTTGCCGCATCCGGTTCGCGTTAGTGGAATGCCCATTACGTTCTTTCGCTTGGGCCCTCCACTCAACCGCAGAGAGGGGGGGGGGGGGGTGAGTCAGCCCAGCGGGATAAATGAGGCGCCGGATAGCGGAGGATTACGGGAAAGATCAAACTCCCTTCAGGGACGGATTCATTAGGTCACATCCTGTGTGCACATGCGTGCGGCGAGGCGGACCCGCGTCACAGTGCGTGGCTTTTGTCCCATCTCTCCAGCGGCGTGCGTTGACAGCTTGAAGCAAAGTCAAGAGGATATTGCCACGCTAGCTGCAGGCATGAGGAGCGACGATGCGGAACAGATGGGTTGAAGTGACTTTCCTTGAACTAGGGTCAACCGGACGTTGGGAAAGCGAGTGTTCGCGAAGCTCGCAGCAGGAAAGCTTAACCCTTTCAGCCCTGAATTATTTTTATGGCACGGAAAATTTTTTTTTCCTTAAGTACTCTAATTACCCAAGAAAAAGCATGTTACAATCAAATATTACCTTTTGGACTCATTGGTGTTCGGGATTGGATCATGTCCTATATATAGGACATCAGGGCTTGGAGGTTGTCAGAAATCAAAACACAAAGTTGCAATCTGAAGTTTATTTTCAAACAGAAACAGTTGTTTGGAGCTTTTTCTAGCAAAGGCTTAGGCTATTGCGTATGGAAGGCTCGAAAGCAGTTCTTTGCTGCAGATAAGCAAAGGTGCACTTTTGGCACTTCACCTTGGGCTTGCCTTTGCATCCTTCAAGCTTGCATCGCTGCTGCTCTTCCTCTACTGAAGGCCAGTGACCAGTTTGGTCGTACCGAATGTCTTGGATTGGCCTCACTTCAATCAAGTTCGGCCTCTTCAGCGGCTGAAGTGGAGAGGAAAATGGCCGTCCGCGCTTCCGTGGCAACCCGGCAGAGCAAGCTTTTGCCAAGCTCTCTATTACATTCAGAGTGAACTCCAGTAAATCCATTTGATCCTTCATCTTGATTTTTTGGTGCTCGGCATGGCACCTGTATTCCAACCACGAGTTTGTGACGCACAAATTGAAAAAGTGCGTTATTACACGCAGTGTCCATTTCTTCGATCGAATTGAGGTCCTGTAGAGGGACACCAAAAAATCTGTCTTGTCTACTCCCCCCATGCTTTCGTTGTACTGCTGCACAACTGCTGGGCGTTTCACATTTATAAAAGCCCCGTCTGCTTTGCTCCACCTTGTCACATCGCCTAGATCATCAACGCCAACAAAATTCGATGCCAGGTTTACTGCTCGATTGTCCATCCATCGTGTGATCACAATTTTTCCGGCGCTGCTCACGAGGTAGTCTGATGACCCTCTTCCTTCTTTTTTCAGTTGTTTTTCCGTCTTCAAAGGGCATTTTTCAGTTCTGTTCTGGCGAATAGTGCCAGCAGCATAAATTGTTTTCTCAAGCAGCACACGGAGCACAGGCAGGAAGGTGAAATAGTTATCAAAAAACAACTTGTGCCCGATGCCATCAGGTATCCTGGATGCTAAATGGAGAACAAAGGCGCCTGTTACTCCGAACGTTTTCTTGATTTCTGAGCTAAGTTCTGTTGTGGAGCCTTGGTAAACGAGAAAATCATAAATTATTCCCGACGCACCACACAACATGAACACTTTGACGCCCCAGGGGTTTGGCTTGCCTTTGATGTATTGCTTGATATCAAGCTTCCCTTTGAACGGAATGATCTGTTCATCAATGCATAGGCGCTCCTCCAAAGGAAGATTATGGCATCTTTCTTGAAATGAATTCAGAAGTGGCCTCATTTTCCTCAAGCGGTCATTATTGCTGTGATCTCCATTTACATCTACAACATGAAGACAATTCCTGAGCTTTTCAAAGCGACTCCTGCACATGTTTACAGATGCCAAAAGTTCTGTTTTCATTGAAGGCTTCCAATACATGCCCAGCCGTGGATAGCGCGGAACACCCATTGTCAAATGAAGTGCAATAAGTTTTCTGATTTCTTCTTCATTTGTCAGCACTGATTTTCCATCTTGGAAAACTGAGTATGTGTTGGTCTTGTCGGCTAACTCAATAAACACGCTTTTGGGCACATACTTTGAAAAATACTCGTAAGGCGTGAGAAGAGGATCGCCATAGCTTTCGTTCTCGTCAGCTACCGGCTTGAATTCAGCAGCTGGCTTTTCAAATGGTTTCCTGCACCAGGAGCCGTACTCTCGAGCGCTCTCTTTATCCGGCTCTTCCTCGTCAGACGAGTCAGATAGCTCCTGCTGGTTGTCCCAGTCGCCGTCCACTGCATCGTCTAGCTCACCTGCTTCGTCTATCTCTTCTTCGTTATCGTCGATGTCCGATATATCGCCGTTGCCCAGTGCAGCAAAGATAATATCCGGATCTTCGAGACGTGGCCTTCTTGAGCGAACGAGTAGAACAACGCAGTAGGTATTGTCGCACCTACATAAAAAACAACGCGAAATTATTGCTCCCGTAAAAGTAAACACCGAACGCCCCACAGTGAAACCTCCCGCTGATCGCTAACCCTTGAGCCCTGGTGTCCTTTATATAGGACATGTCATTCGTGGCCTCTTGTGACTGACATACAGCCCAATGTAAAAGCTGCTCTATGATTTTAGCATCTCGAAGGTCTTAAAAAGAAAGTATATAATTCTCAGGGGTAGCATGCAAATTATTCGTTGAGTAAATCAATCGCAAAATCTCGCTTACCTTCACTGCCGTCGCCCGCGCCGTCCGCCATTTTCGTCGTCGTCTCCCGTCGTTGCAAACGCCACAACATCGGCATTGATGCCCATGTCAACAGCGATGTCCCAAGTTCTGTTTCGGTTCTTGTTTCGGTAGTTTTGGTTGGTTTCTAGCCTCATGTCGCGTGTTTTGCTATGTGTCCTATATTTAGGACACCAGGGCCGAAAGGGTTAATTATCCGAAATCGTGATGGTAGAAAGGGTTCATATGTGTACGGTGTCGCGATGTCTTACCTTCTTTGCCCAATCATTGATTGGTTGTGCTATCCTCTCGGAATTATTCATTGGTGATGTTTTCCTTTCCCCAATACTCTATTGGGTGGATGTTTGTGCAGTTACCTGATCGGTTATTCTCCGCACCGAGGGCGGGGATATAGGGCTTAAAACCAGCTGTTTCAGTAGGACCGAGGGCTGGTTTCGTCACGTAGAACTACGAGCCAGTCAAATATCTTTATGCTTTTAATTGTTATAAAAAGTTAAACTCTTCAGAAGTGTCCTTTAGCAATGGGATTGAGCAATTCAAATCTGCAAGACGTCAAGCATCCTACAACAATTATTCTTTGTGTTTTAAACGAATAACCTCTTCAGTCAGGATCTCAACTGGCGCAGTCGACAGGATTTGCTACGTCTTTATGCTCGAGGTATCTGACGGTGGGGCGGAAGATCAAGTCGGTGGACACGCTGCAGAGCGGTACATCCTAAAGGAGTAAAGTGAGTCAGCGTCATAGATTGACGTTGGAAGCTTCGAAGACTGCTGGTCAAGGTCAGCTGGACGTAGGAGGCTCAAGTCAGCGAGGAGCTGAAAGAGCCAGGCTACCGACGTGTCGTGGAGGTGCCAAGTACGTGAGCTGCGGAAGGAACCGAGCGTTTACGTTGAGGTTCAAGACAAAAACAAGGCGACCAGCGAGTCAAACGAGGTAGACGTCATCAAGCTGCTGAATGAACCGGGCTAACGCATTGAGAAACTTCAAGCTGGAAGGCGACATCATCAGGGAGGTTGAAGTCAACGAGCTGCCGTGAGATCCGGGGCTCAACTCATCCGCGTGGAGGAACCCGCTGTCGCCACTCAGGGCGACGAGATACCGTGGCGGAGGAAAGCAACCAGCGAGGTAGGAGACCTTTCGGCTTTCTCCGAATTCACCATGTCGGTGTAGTGTTTTCGTACTAGAAGTGATAGCACGGAAAATGGAGATGGCTGCCGTACGGTGTAATCGGGAGGGCATTATGCAACGCGTGGAGGCTAGCAGAAGGCAGAGCAGCGGCTTGAAATTGACAAATTGAAACTCGCAACTGAGCGAGAAAAGATAAAGCTTGCGCAGATGCAATCGAAATTACAGCAGGGACCAAAAGTTGCGAGCGAGATCAAATTTGCTGCAGTTCAATGTTCTGATTGCATGAAATTTGGGCATTTAATGATTGACTGTCCGAAATCGCAGCAAGAACAGCATGTTCCCGTGGTGAGAATTACCTGTGTGCCAATGGCTATAGGGGTGAAAGCTGCAGCGGTTAGGCAGCAGGGCTTAACCGTGTGTGCCGTGCCAGGAGAGATGGCTGAGGGCATAGGGGCGTAGTCACGCCTGTGAAGCACTGCTTGTCAGAGCAAGCTGAGATAGAGCAGACCCAGGATGCACATGAGTGTATTGTTTGTGAACAGGAGTTCAGCACGTTACCAGAGCAGGTTGGCGCTAACTCTGAGGCAGGAGTAACGCTCGAGGAAGAGCTAGAGCAGGCACCAATAGCGGGAACACCCTTTGCAGGCGAAGGTAAGATGGCTGCCGAAGATGAATATTTTAGCCAGCCGGAGCTGACACTCGGCGCAGTGGCAGCAGATGTAGCCGAAGGTGTAAGCAAGTTGATAATACCTGAAAAACTCTCACTGTTCGAGCAGGCAAAAAGAGAGCGGCTACAGGAAGAAACAGAGAGAGCTGATTGTGAAGAGCATTTCGAAATTTCCTACGAACCTGTCTAGACAAACCTGAGGCCTCAGTACAGCTTCAGGAAGATCCGGAAGCTGCAAAAGTTTTTCCAGCAGATTGTCAGCTAACAGAGATCGCTGCAATGTGTTTCGCGGCAGGTTGGCAACTGGGGGATTCGAATAATGCATCTGCCCCTGTGGGTATCAGCGTGGCAGAGAGACAGTATGTTTCATTGCCAGAAGTGCGGAAGCAAGCTGGTGAAGGTAGTTGTCAGAAAAGAAGGCGTGGCCGCACGATTTTCTTTGAAGCGAACGTCGGTGGGCAGCTGTACGAAGAGCTAACGCTACCTGAAACTGATTGCAAAACTGTATGTGAGGCAGCTGATGATAGGCGTAACCCTAATGTGAATTCCAAAGGGGCGATCGCAAACGCGACGGCAGCAGTCTTCGTAGAGCGCATGGAGCAGCTGACTTCTGTCAATTTTGAGGAAAGTGACAAGGTAGACCAAATAGCGGCGGCAGCCTTTGCAAGCAGCGCTGTGCCGTATTATACGGAATTTTGGTCCAGTCTTCTGGATAAAGCCCAAAAGAAACAAGTTTTGTTTCGAGATGTAGGCGGCTAGAATTTATTTCTGCCAGTTTGGGGCACGGATCTGACATGGTGGGTTCTGGAATGTGCAGATTGGTTTCCAGCTTTGCGTGTGCGGGTTGAAATAACCTCTGTGTGCGCGCATGTGTGCGTGTTGGTGGACTGACTAGACAGCCGACGTACGTGTGTGTATGTGTATGCAGTTTTGTTGTCGGACACCGAGGCTGAACTTTCATGTCCCACTGACAACAAGTGTCCGTGTGACATTCTTGGTTGGGAGGAGTGAAGTTCGCGGTCCTGTACTTTGTTTTGCCGCGTCCGGTTCGCGTTAGTGGAATTCTCATTACGTTCTTTCTCTTGGGCCCTCCGCACAACCGCAGAGAGGGGGGGGTTGAGTCAACCCAGCGGGATAAGGGGGGCGCCGGATAGCGGAGGATTACGGGAAAGGTCAAACTCCTTTCAGGGACGGATTCATTACGTCGCATCCTGTGTGCACGTGCTTGCGGCGAGGCGGACCCGCGTCACAGTGCGTGGCTTTTGTCCCATGTCTGCAGCGGCGTGCGTTGACAGCTTGAAGCGCGGTCAAGAGGATATTGCCGCGCTAGCTGCAGGCATGAGGAGCGACGATGCGGAACAGATGGGTTGAAGTGACTTTCCTTGAACTGGGGTCAACCGGACGCTGGGAAAGGGCGTGTTCGCGAAGCTCGCTGCAGGAAAGCATAATTATCCGAAATCGTGATGGTAGAAAGTGTACATATGTGTACGGTGTCGCGATGAGTTACCTTCTTTCCCCAATCATTGATTGGTTGTGTTACGCTTTCCGAATGGTTGATTGGTGATGTTTTCCTTTCCCCAATAATCTATTCGGTGGACGTTTGTGCAGTTAGCTGATTGGTTATTCTCCCCACCGAAGGCAGGGACATAGGGTTTAAAATCGGCTATTTCGGCTGAACCGAGGGCTGGTTTCGTCACGTAAAACCACGAGCCCGTCAAGTGTAAATATGTTTTCTCCTTGCTTGTATCTTCCTTTGTGCTTTTAATTGTTATAAAAAGTTAACCTTTCCAGAAATGTCCTTTAGCAATGTGATTGAGCAATTCGAATGTGCAAGACGTGAAGCATCCTACATCAATCTTCATCAACCCAGTTTCCCTCTACAAGATTCAGAGAGAGGGAACCTCAACGCGATTGACGCTGCTCCTCTTTTGCGACTTCGCGCTCTTGGGTTGCGGTGCTGAGTTATTCCTCGAATTTCTGCTTGATTTCTTGTGTTCTCTTCCTATTTTCCAGGGCGACTGAACGCGGGAACGTGGACTGATGTCCATAAACTCTCCAGGTCAGGGGAACCCACCCCCCCCCCTGGGCAGCTTGTCTCTCCCCAGATGAGCGGCCTCTTGATTATTTCTTCCGTGGCGGAGTAAGCAGTAAACCGGTTGCTCTCGTCCCCCGCGGATGGGGGCTCCATCAAGCTGAATAACCCCGAGGCTGTTCAGGCTGCTCTTAAATCTACCACCCCCCCTTACATGAGAGTCACTGACGTCCGGCAGTTTGGCCGTGGAGGGATCGTTTGCAGATCGCCAGACCAGGCATGCGTAACCGACCTACTCAAGTGTTTGTCGTTTGCCAATCACCCGGTGAGCGCATTCATACCTCCTCATCTGGCGTGTTTGAAAGGGCTAGTCCGTGGCGTAGACCCACGGCTAAGCGCGTCTGAGACCTTAGAAAAGCTCACTTCGGCTGGCGTGATCGCGATTCACCGATGCAGTCGTGTGGTGGATGGCACAAAGATACCGACGGAGACTGTTATTGCTACATTTGCGGGGCTGTCCTGTCCATCTGAAGTTAAGATGTGGCCTTTGGTTTTCCGTGTGGATCAATTCACATCTCAGCCCCTTCAGTGCCGTAATTGCTGGAGGTTTGGCCATAGCGCCAAGGCCTGTAAATCGAGTTTTCGTTGCTGTGGGTGTGGAGAGAGCCACGACCCCACTGGGTGTTCTTCTCAACACGAGAAATGCTCTTTGTGTGGCGGTGGACACTCAGCAAGCCATTCCGAATGCCCAGCGCTGGCTGAAGAAGTTCAGGTACTGGAGTTGATTGACAAGCGCAGGTGCTCAAGACGTGAGGCAGTTGCAGTCATCAAAGATAGGACATCTGGCAATGCAAGTGTGGCAGCGCGGCATGCAACCGTTGTGGATTCCTCCTTGTCGCAAGCGATTGCGGCGGCGGTGGAGAAAGCAATGGCAAGTGCCATGGATCGCATAGTTGAAAATCTGTCCGCGTGCATTTCGCAGGTCATGGCATCCCAAATGTCCTCTTTATTGCAAGCTTCTATTGCCCCTCTTTGTGGCACAATCACTTGTCCATTGGTTGCACCTCCCCAACCTTCTGTGCCCGTGACTTCCAATCCACATAGTCAGACTCAATCACAGCCTTCGTCTATCCCTACAACCAGTTATTCACAGCACAGTGAGACAGAAATCTCATCTGAAGAGTGCGTTGATATTGCCGCGTCTACAACAATAGCCGCTCGGCGGCTGTTCGGCACGCAGCTCGTGCGCCACGCGGTTCGCTGCTGAAGAAGACGAAGCTCGACGTTCCATCCTGGCCGTCTCGGTGTGCGCTGGCATCATCTCGGTGTTGGCGTTCCTCTGCCGTCTGGACGCGGCGCTACCTGTACCAACTGCTACGTGACACTGGTGGAGGTTGCGGGCTCGACGTCCCATGTCCAACACCTCTTCAGACAGCCGCTCATCGAGTCCCGACCAGCTACCCCTTGTCTGCACGCCCGTTCACCGCAGCAGCCGCCGCCTCCTGGGACTGGTCCCAGAGTTTGGTCTTCTCCCAAAAGAGGCACGCACTCATCGACCTGGTGAGCATACCACCATGGCGCAGGCTAGCGCTTCACACTTGACGCTCCAGCAACCCCGCGTGCCAGCCAGCTTCCATGGCGTCACCTTCGAAGACGTTGAAGACTGGCTTGACCAGTTTGAGCGGGTTGCCGATTTCAACCAATGGAGCCCTGCGCAGAAGCTGCGGAACGTGTATTTCGCCCTCGAAGACGGAGCCAAGATTTGGTTCGAGAACAGGGAGGCCGATCTCCAAAGCTGGGATACCTTTCGCCAGCAGGTCCGGGACACCTTTGCTAGCACGGACCGCCGGGATCGTGCGCGGCGCCTCCTGGACGCCCGCGTCCAAAAGCCTAATGAGAGCGTTGCCATGTTCGCCGAGGACGTGACCCGTCTTTGTCGGCGCGCTGACCCAGATATGGCGGAATCCACGAAGCTCCGCCACCTGATGCAAGGTGTGAAGGACCAACTCTTCGCTAGTTTGGTCCGCAATCCCCCGCAGACGGTAGCCGACTTCATCAAAGAGGCGACCGCCATTGAGCGGGCCTTGCATCAGCGCTGCCGCCGAAATGACTCCTTGTGCGGTGAGCCAAGCGCCAGTGCGGCTTCTTTGAGCGTGTCCAGCGACAATGCGTCGCTGCGTGAGCTCATACGCGCGGTGGTCCGTGAAGAGCTCCAGAACCTGACCCTTGCCTCTTCTGATCCGACGGCTGCGGCTCTTACCGAGGTTGTGCGCGGCGAGATTCGCCAAGCATTTTCACCGCCTCCTCCAGTCATGCCGAAGCCACGCCCCATGAGCTACGCCGCGGCTCTCCGTTCCGAGTTGCCACCTGTGCAACGCTTGCCGTACCACCCGCCGCCGCCAACCGCTCCGTCACCGTCATTCTACCAGCGGCCTCAGCGAGGACCTGCCATGCGTCCACCGGCCCGGAAGGCGGCTGTTTGGCGCACTTCTGATCAGCAGCCGCTCTGTTACCATTGCGGGGAAGCCGGCCACCTGTATCGCCGTTGCCCCTACCGTGAAATCGGCCTCCGGGGTTTCCCACGTGACGCTCCCTGTCCCCGTTTCGGTGAGCGACCCCACGAAATAGAGGAGTACCTTGCTGCCCATGACACCACCTCTACCTGCCGACCCCGATCTCCGTCTCCCGCACGCATCACGTCGCCCAGCCCCCAGGCTTTCCCAGATGGACGGCGGGGCCGGTCTCCAAGCCTGCGCCGGGGAAACTGAAAGCGGCGACCTCAGGGGGGAAGGTTGCTGACAGCGGATATAACGAAGACCCCCGAACGCCGCCGGAGCGCGATGCCGAGATCCCGATGCCGCCGCAGCCCGATTCTGTGAACCCGAGTTTCCCTGACACCGATGCAGTTAGCGCCGACCTCCGCATTCACGTTGACGGGCACCCAGTGACTGCTTTAGTTGATACAGGCGCGGACTTTTCGATAATAAGCAAGCACCTCGCGGATCGCCTCAGCAAGGTAAAGACAGCATGGGATGGACCTCAAATTCGTACTGCTGGCGGTCACCTCATGACGCCTGTCGGAAGATGCACTGCTCGAGTCACCATTGCCAATTCTGCTTTTGTTGGCACTTTTGTTCTGCCGCACTGCTGCAAAGACCTGATCCTCGGAATGGACTTCTTGCGTGAGCATGGTGCCATCATAAACCTTCCTGATCGTCTGGTAACATTTTCGACCCCTGGAACGATTTCAGCCGACACCGAACCACGCAGAGTGGCCCTGCGCATAATCGACGCCGATGTGACCGTGCCTCCGCGATCCTGTGCCCTCGTTACTGTCATTTGTGACGACCGGTGCAGTGCTGACGGCGTAGCAGAACAGAACACTGCGCTTGTGCTCTCTCATGGGGTCTGCATCGCGAGGGGTATCGTCACGCTACGGAACGGCCTGGCAGATGTCCTTCTAACGAATTTCGGGACCGAACGGCAACACATCGCCAAGGGCACTGCGGTCGCATACTTCGAGGGAATCGCTGAAATTAACGACTGCCTTGCCCTCCAGAGCGAAACGTGCAATTCTTGCACACCTCAGCTGATCCTCGACGTGAACCCAGACTTACCCCCAGCCGATAGGGAGAGCCTAGTCGGCCTACTGCATCAGTTCCAAGACTGTTTCTCGTCTACGTCGGCAGTCAAACAGACGCCTCTCGCTAAGCACCGCATCATTACGGACTACAGTACCCGACCAATTCGACAAAACCCATACCGTGTCTCACTGAGGGAGCGTGAAGCCATAGCTGAACAAGTCAAAGAGATGCTGCAGGATGGTGTTATTCAGCCGTCGAGGAGCCCGTGGGCTTCGCCTGTGGTTTTGGTTAAGAAGAAGGATGGTAGTCTGCGATTTTGCGTTGACTACCGGAAGCTTAACCAGGTTACCAAGAAAGACGTCTACCCGTTACCACGCATTGACGACTCTCTTGACCGGCTGCGGCACGCGCGCTACTTTTCTTCGCTGGACTTAAAAAGTGGTTACTGGCAGATCGAAGTTGACGAGCGGGATCGCGAGAAGACAGCGTTCGTGACGCCGGATGGCCTTTATGAGTTCAAGGTCCTTCCTTTCGGTTTGTGTTCAGCTCCGGCAACATTTCAGAGAATGATGGACGCTGTTTTGTCGGGCCTGAAATGGCAGACGTGCTTGGTATACCTGGACGACGTTGTTGTATTTTCGCCAACGTTCGAAGAACACCTCCAGCGCCTCTTGACCGTGCTACAGGCTATAAGATCTGCCGGCCTGACGTTGAAGCCCGAGAAATGCCACTTTGGTTATGAGGAGCTCCTTTTCCTGGGCCATGTCGTCCGCCATCGTGGAGTCCGGCCGGATCCTGCTAAAACAGCTGCCGTCGCCAACTTTCCCACTCCTTCGGACAAGAAAACGGTCCGGCGTTTTTTGGGCCTTTGCGCGTATTACCGGCGGTTCATTGCCAACTTTTCCCGACTTGCTGCACCGTTGACGCATCTTACAAGAGAGGACGTCCCATTCGCGTGGACAGAACAGCAGCAGCAGGCATTTGATGAATTACGGCGACGCTTGCAATCCACGCCTGTCCTTGGTCATTTCGATTCTCGTGCGGAGACTCTCGTCCACACAGATGCCAGCAACGTGGGTCTCGGTGCTGTACTCGTCCAGTGGCAGGACGGTGCTGAGCGTGTAATAGCATACGCCAGCCGCACTCTGTCTCGTGCTGAATTTAATTATTCCACGACCGAAAAAGAATGCCTTGCCGTGGTATGGGCTGTGACAAAATTTCGACCTTACCTGTACGGCCGGCATTTTCAAGTTGTAACCGACCACCACTGTCTCTGCTGGTTGACGAACTTACGGGATCCCTCTGGCCGCCTTGCGCGTTGGAGCTTACGCCTTCAGGAGTTTGACATATCCATCGTGTATAAATCAGGGCGCCAGCACAACGATGCCGACTGCTTGTCCAGATATCCAGTCGAAGCTGCGCTCGACGACGACGAACCGGACTTTCCTCTCATCGCAGCCGTAGACGCAGCGACTATTTCCAGTCAGCAACGTGAAGACCCGGCGTTGAAACCTCTCATCGACTTCCTGGAAGCACGTACCGAGGAGGTTCCCCAGCCCTTCGCAAGAACCCAGTCCTCCTTTTGTCTGCGCAACAACGTGCTGTACAAAGCCAACTTTTCTCCAACCGGAAGCGACTACCTCCTCGTCGTTCCAGCGAATCTCCGTGAAGAAATCTTGCAGGCGTGTCACGACGAGCCCACCGCAGGTCACCTCGGCTACGCCCGCACTCTGGCTCGGATCAAAAAGAGCTATTACTGGCCTAAGCTTGCAGCGACTGTACGACACTATGTGCGCACGTGCCGTAATTGTCAACGAAGAAAAACACCCCCTGTCAAGCCAGCTGGACTTTTGCATCCCGTTCAAGTGCCCAGACTCCCGTTTGAGCAAGTTGGCATGGACCTTCTCGGCCCTTTTCCAACATCATCTTCGGGAAACCGGTGGATTATCGTTGCCACCGATTACCTTACGCGCTACGCTGAAACCAAGGCCCTCCAGCGCGGCACAGCAGCCGAGGCTGCGAAATTTTTCGTGGAATGCATCGTCCTCCGCCATGGCGCTCCAGAACTAATTATCACAGATAGAGGCACCGCTTTCACTGCCAAACTCTTGGAATCCCTCATGCGGCTGAGTGGCACTACTCACAGGAAAACAACCGCCTACCATCCCCAGACGAATGGCCTGACCGAGCGCCTCAACAAAACTCTCGTCGACATGCTGTCCATGTATGTTGACGTTGAGCATCGATCTTGGGACGATATCCTGCCATATATTACTTTCGCGTATAACACGGCTCAACAGGAAACAACGCGGAGGACGCCCTTCTGTCTGTTGTACGGCCGCGAAGTGTCAACAATGTTGGAAGCAATGCTGCCCCATGATGGCCGCGACCCCGACGTTGGCGCCCAGGAGTTCACGCTTCGCGCAGAAGAAGCTCGACAACTTGCAAGAGTGCGCATCATGAACCAACAAGACCGTGACGCCCGACGTTACAACCGCCGCCACAGACTGATGACGTTCGCCCCGGACGACAAAGTGTGGGTATGGACCCCCATTCGACGCCGTGGTCTTTCCGAAAAACTGCTGAAGCAGTATTTCGGCCCCTACCGAGTTCTCCGTCAGCTAAGTGACGTAACCTATGAAGTTCTCCCGGATGGGGCTTCCCAGACTACTCGCCGTCAGCAGAGACCAGAGATTGTTCATGTAGTGCGGATGAAGCCCTATTTTTCGCGAGACATTCAGTGACTAAGTGCTGTGTGTTACTGTGTTTTTTTTTATTTCTTTCTCTCTATTTTCTTGTTAAAGCATCGGGCCGATGCTCTTTCCGAGAGGGAGAGTTATAATTCGAAGCCTTTGCCCAGCTCTCACCCGCCGTGCTCGTCTCAAGAGGCGACGGTCTGTTGAGCTTCAGGCCTTCGAAGAGGTCCTCCCCTCACCCGCCGTGCTCGAACTCGCTGACCGGCGGTCTGTTGGGGTGTGCCTGCCGGGCACCTTGGAGGACTGCTAGGACGATCGACCAACAGTTTCAATCGTTTATTGCATCTCGATCTCCCGATCTCTCTTAAAACACCAAGGCCAGCGATTAAATAGCCTGGCCAGACAAAGAACATGCAACCTCGCCAATCAGGCGCGAGGTTGATACATCTGGGCGGAACCAAACGTTTCGTCACAATTTCTCCTCGCAATCGCACGCACTGCACCAATCACGACTCTCTTCGCACTCTCCCGCGGTCGTCACGCACTACGCAGTGTTCGGAGTCCGCGGCTCGCATCCCGCGCACCACTGCCGAAGACAGGCGATTCTTGCATCCCAAGAAACGGGGTTCTTGTTACCCGCCGCTCATCTCCAGCGCGGAGTCCCGCCGCCGGAAGCTGTTGTTGATCGCACTTGCCGCCGTGTGGAGAACACGGCGTCGCCTTACATCCGGGCGGCGTAGGTTGCTTCGAAGATCGTAAACGGCCGCAGAGAGATGCGCTTCAGCGTTCGGAGTCCGCGGCTTGCATCCCGTGCGCCAGTGTCAGAGACGCGCGAGATTCGCATTCCGGGGAGCGAGGTCCTTACCCGCCGCTCATCTCACGTGGGAGGTCCCGCCGCCGGAAGCTATTGTTGATCGCACTCGCCGCCACGCGGAGAGCGTGTCGTCGCCTTACGCCCGGGCCGCACACGTTGCGTCGAAGAGTGTAAACGGCCGCAGCAAGATGCACTCGAACCACTTGAGCCACGCCTGTCGACGCCGCCGACGCTCCAAGGTTCGCGGGAAGCACTGCCGGCCCAAACGAACTGCAAGACGCGCACCACAACAACCGCTCTCGAGTAAACCGAGTCGCAGCGACGCTCGCCGGAATGTGCGGCTGGCCCAGCTGCTTGCGTCTACCCTTGACCGCCGCCGGTGCATTCGAAGGGGAACTCGCAGTCCTCTCAGGTTCCGATGATGCACGTCGCGCTGAGGAGCATAACACCTTCCCGCCAAGTGTGCTGCATAGCCTTCATAATGCAGCCACACCATCAATAAGCGAAACAACGCGACGGAGAGGCGTCAGGCATAATACCTCCCGGCCCCCGCAAACACACACAATGACAAAGCCCCGTCAGAGTTTCCAAAGCCCCTTACCTCTGCCCCTGGTGAAGCCCAATCAGTTGGCAGCCACCAGCCTTGACATGGCATCGGCGTTAGCATTTTGGGTGCCTCTTTTGTGTTCGATGGTCAGATTGAACCTTTGCAGAGCGAGAGCCCAGCGAGTTAGCTTGGCACTGTGCGGGCTGGTGAGGGTGAGATACTTAAGCGGATTATGATCCGTCACCACCCGTACCTGTGCACCAAACAACCAAGCCTCAAGCTTAGTCAGCGCCCAGATGATTGCGTAGGCCTCCTTCTCGATTGTGGCCCACCGAATCTGGGTCGGACTGAGTTTCCTGCTTAGGAAGGCGATCGGGCATTCCCTCCCTTCGTCGTCGCACTGTGCGAGACATGCTCCTACGGCGTAATCAGAGGCATCGGTGGCTAGGATAAATTCCTTGTTAGGGTCTGGTGCATAGAGCGAAGTTGCGCGCCCCAAACACTCTTTAATGCTTTGGAAAGCCCTCTGCGCCTCGTCATCCCAAGGAAGTCGTTGAGGGGTCCGTCTTTTTGTCAGATTAGTCAAAGGGAGCACGACCCGCGAATACTCTGGAACATACTGCCTGTAGTAGTTCGCCAACCCCAGAAAGCTTCTTAGCTGCCGCTTCGTTTGGGGCGATGGAATCTCCTCAATAGCACGTATCTTTGTCGGATTGACGCTATGCTTACCCGACCCCACGATGTGACCGAGGAACTCTACCTCACTTTTCGCGAACCGGCACTTTGCTGCATTTGCGGTGAATCCCGCAGCCGCTACGGATTTGAGGACGTTGTCTATGTGCCTCAGGTGCTCCTCCCATGTCTCGGAGAAGATGACCAGGTCATCGATGTAAGCGCAAGAATACTCTCTGTGTGGCGCCAACACCTCATTAATGACTCGCTGGAACGTGGAGCTGGCGTTCCGGAGCCCAAAAGGCATTACTTTCCACGCGTATTGCCCGACCGGCGTTACGAACGCCGTAAGAGCTTGGGACTCGTCATCTAATGGTATCTGCCAATACCCCCTCAGCATGTCGATTAGGGTGATGTGACGCGCCTTTGCAACCTGAAGTAAAAGCTCCGATGGTATGTTCATGGGGAATGCGTCCGGTTCCGTAATACTGTTGAGCCTACGGTAGTCGCAGCACAGCCTTAAGCCACCATCCTTCTTAGACACGCATACCACGGGATGTGCGTGGGCGCTCTCTACCGGGAATATCAGTCCCCACTCTCGCAGTTCGCCGATCTGCCTTTCTACCTCCTTCCAAAACACCATTGGCACCTTGTAAGCGTGTCCGGCCACCACCTCAGCTCCTGCTTTCAGCCGTATCCTGTGTGTGCCGACGGTGCACTTGCCCGGCTTACTACCAAACACTTGCCCGTTTTTAGCGAGCACTGCGGTCAGCTCTCTCCGTTGCGACGGGGTGAGATAGTCCAAAGCCTCGGCCGACACGGTGTTACCCTGACCAGACGGCGTTGGGAATGTAGGAACGTCACCGAAGTCACTGTCCCCCTCGAAAACTGTCCCCACGACGCTAACGCGCGCATGATACGCTCTTAGTTTGTTGGCGTGCACAGATCGGCGTGTACCGCCTTCCAACTCGATCAGGTAACTGTAGGGCCGCAGCTTTTGTACAATTCTCGCCGGCCCTGTCCACTTTCCCATCAATTTACCTTGACCCTCCTTCTCGAGCCACAACACTTCGTCTCCGTCAGCGAAGTTTTTATCTGTGGCACGGAGATTGTAGCGACTGGCGTACTTTCTCTGCGCCTCGGCACAGTGGCCTTCGGCTCTCGCATTTACCTCAGCTAATTTATTCCGTAGCTTCAAAAGGTATTCCTCGGCTGGAATCGTTAAAGAGTCGGGAACGGACCAGTCTCCACTCCATGTCTTTTGCAAAATGGAGAGTGGCCCCACTGGCACCCTTCCATACATTAGCTCGAACGGAGAGCGGCCCGTCGTTTCGTTAGGCACCTCTCTGTACGCCCATAGCAGGAACGGGACAAATCGATCCCAATCCCTGCCGTGCTCCTCAACAATCTGGAATAGCATGGACTTGAAAGTCCCGTTCCACCGCTCGACCAGTCCGTTGCTTTGTGGGTGGTCGGGCGTGGAGAATCTCGGGCATGCTCCTAGCCTACACAGCAGCTCCCTAGTCAACTGAGCCGTGAAGTTTGTGCCTTGATCAGAGCACACCGTTTCCGGCACCCCCATTCGTGCAAAGATCTGTAGCAACGCCTCGCACGTTGCTTTCGCCGTCAGCGCGCGCAAGCAAACTACCTCGGGCCACCGGGTGTTTACATCGACCACGCACAGCGCGTAACGGTGCCCGCGCATGGATGGTGGTTCAATTGGTCCTATGCAATCGATGTTGACAACTTGAAACGGACTGTCTGGTCTAGTGAGGGGCGTGATTGGCACTCTGTCGAGAGTGCGCGCAGGGGCCTTCACCTGGCACGAGCGGCACGTACGGCAGTACTGCTTCACATCTCTCGCTATGCTTGGCCAGTAGAATGACCCCTTTATTCGCTGCAGTGTTTTTCGTTCACCCAGGTGCCCTGCCCACACCGAATCATGCGCCAACCTTAAAACCTCTGAGCGCCGTTCTGATGGTAGCACCAACTGACAACACTGGCGTCCGGCAACTGACTCTCGGTGGAAGAGCAGCTCGTCCTGTATAAGCATGCCGTGTGAGCCCTCTTTTGCCTGCGCCCAAGACTCACTTAGCGATTCGTCAGCCAGCTGTGCGTTGCGGAACTGCTGCCTCGCTGTCTGGTTCGTTTCGGTTTGGCTGATAGCGGGCTCAGCCTCTACTGCGAACGCTATTTTATCATCACCACGAAGGCTCGTATCCGGCCTCTCTTGTTCGTCGGTGGTTAATTCCTCCGCTCTTATCCCGCCTGAATGACTTGTTACTCTCTCCCCGAGGAGCACCTCATAGTCACCTGGCGTAATCAGGGCGTCTACGCCTGCGACTAGCTCATCGGTAAGAGCACACAGCACTCCACGTTCAGAGGGATTAAACGACACTAGGGGTGCACCTTCAATTGCCTTCAATGGCACGTAAGCTAGTTCGGCGACTACCTGACTCCCAAACGCTCCTGTCAGCTTCAGTGTTGACCCCGCGCTTTCATACTCCCGGCACAGCGACTTACGAACGACCGTCACGTCGGCACCTGAGTCAACCAAGGCCTTGAGCTCCTGACCCGCGCTTTCTATTGCGACAGTTCTTTCTTCACCTGTTTCTTTGTGTCGCCTGCTAGCCTCCGCCTCGCGCTGCTCAATAAATGGAACGCCTACACGAGCAACTATCTGCCTCTCGCCTTTGCGACTGGTGCTTCCATCTTGTGCTGCGGCCATTCCTCTTCTCGGGCATTCCCTCGAAAAGTGGCCCCTCTCGTGGCACCGGTAGCACTGTCGCCCAGGACGCCCCTCAGCTGTGCTGCTTCCCGATTGAAACAACGTAGCGGACCGCTTCTCGGCAGAGTGCTTTCCCGTTGCCCCCGGAGCTGATCCTACTGATGATCTATACTTCCGACTTTCTTCGAAGTTCTCTGCGAGCTCGACAAGGTCGCTAGGCTTAAGGAATCCCCTTTTCTCATTCAGGGCAACGTATGCCCTCGCATCGGCGCCTAAGCATTCCTTCAGTCGGTCTGCCACCGTCAGTTGCTTGAAGTCCTCCATCGTGCACACTTTACAGCTGTCTAGGTAATAGTCGAGGTAATTCTCCAGTCGTACAGAAAAGTGCTCCCAAGTTTCTCCGGCTGCCTTGCTGCTTGACGAGAATAGTCTCTTGTATTCTGCAGCTGACAGTCTCAGGCCATTAAGAATTTTATCTTTCAGAGAGGCAAAATTTTTCCTTTCCTCTGGTGACAACCGCACGAGGAGCCCCCGCGCCCTTTCGCTCAGCCTCGGCAACACCAGTCCGGCCCACCACTCGGTCGGGACGTCGTATGAGTATAAGGTAGCTTCCACCTCCTCAAACCATCCAGGCACTAACCGCTCGTGACTCGGCATAGGTGCCAAGACGCCCTTCAATAGGCTGGCATATTTTAGCCTCCTATCTTCGTCTGCGCCGGTGTTCATTGCTGCGGTGCTTCCGCTATTGCTAGCCTCCGTGCTCTGCATCCGTCGCAATCGCTCTGTTTCTAGAATCAATTTTTGATTCTCCGTCTGCGCTTCTACAATCTTTAATTGCAACTGCAGCAATGCAAGCTGCTCCGACGTCGCTACTAGTGCGGCGTCTACATCGCCCTCGCCTGACTTGCCCGCGGCTGCCAACTCTTCAGACTGGTCCCCTTCTTCCATATCGGCCTCTTCCTTAGCGCTATCGCTTCTCAAAACCCAGGGCTTTGGCATTGCATGCGCCCACAGATGCCAAAGGGGTACTCGCCTGATCACCGCAGCGTCCGTTGGCGTGGCTCGCCGTGTCTCGGCTTGATCCGGCCTTCCAGGCGGCTGTCCAGGTCCAGTGTTGTCGTCGTTCCCGCAGACTCCAGATCTGTCACAGCAAGTCCTGTTCGACTGCGCCAGTTATAATTCGAAGCCTTTGCCCAGCTCTCACCCGCCGTGCTCGTCTCAAGAGGCGACGGTCTGTTGAGCTTCAGGCCTTCGAAGAGGTCCTCCCCTCACCCGCCGTGCTCGAACTCGCTGACCGGCGGTCTGTTGGGGTGTGCCTGCCGGGCACCTTGGAGGACTGCTAGGACGATCGACCAACAGTTTCAATCGTTTATTGCATCTCGATCTCCCGATCTCTCTTAAAACACCAAGGCCAGCGATTAAATAGCCTGGCCAGACAAAGAACATGCAACCTCGCCAATCAGGCGTGAGGTTGATACATCTGGGCGGAACCAAACGTTTCGTCACAATTTCTCCTCGCAATCGCACGCACTGCACCAATCACGACTCTCTTCGCACTCTCCCGCGGTCGTCACGCACTACGCAGTGTTCGGAGTCCGCGGCTCGCATCCCGCGCACCACTGCCGAAGACAGGCGATTCTTGCATCCCAAGAAACGGGGTTCTTGTTACCCGCCGCTCATCTACAGCGCGGAGTCCCGCCGCCGGAAGCTGTTGTTGATCGCACTTGCCGCCGTGTGGAGAACACGGCGTCGCCTTACATCCGGGCGGCGTAGGTTGCTTCGAAGATCGTAAACGGCCGCAGAGAGATGCGCTTCAGCGTTCGGAGTCCGCGGCTTGCATCCCGTGCGCCAGTGTCAGAGACGCGCGAGATTCGCATTCCGGGGAGCGAGGTCCTTACCCGCCGCTCATCTCACGTGGGAGGTCCCGCCGCCGGAAGCTATTGTTGATCGCACTCGCCGCCACGCGGAGAGCGTGTCGTCGCCTTACGCCCGGGCCGCACACGTTGCGTCGAAGAGTGTAAACGGCCGCAGCAAGATGCACTCGAACCACTTGAGCCACGCCTGTCGACGCCGCCGACGCTCCAAGGTTCGCGGGAAGCACTGCCGGCCCAAACGAACTGCAAGACGCGCACCACAACAACCGCTCTCGAGTAAACCGAGTCGCAGCGACGCTCGCCGGAATGTGCGGCTGGCCCAGCTGCTTGCGTCTACCCTTGACCGCCGCCGGTGCATTCGAAGGGGAACTCGCAGTCCTCTCAGGTTCCGATGATGCACGTCGCGCTGAGGAGCATAACAGGGAGGGTAATGCCGCGTCTACAACAATAGCCGCTCGGCGGCTGTTCGGCACGCAGCTCGTGCGCCACGCGGTTCGCTGCTGAAGAAGACGAAGCTCGACGTTCCATCCTGGCCGTCTCGGTGTGCGCTGGCATCATCTCGGTGTTGGCGTTCCTCTGCCGTCTGGACGCGGCGCTACCTGTACCAACTGCTACGTGACAATATGGAGACTGAGATGCGTGCTCAAAAGCGCAGTGCGTCTCCATTAGGTGGTGCTGGTCCGTCTTGCTCTCAGTCGAAGAATAAAAAGAATCACCCTAGATCTACATCCAAGGGCAGTATTTTGGATCAGGCGGTCTCCGCTGCGGCCCTTTCTGCGACATAGGGTCGTTGAAGGTGTTGCAGTGGAACTGCCGGTCTATTCTTTCTGCTTCAACAGATATAGTTTGTTTAATCAGTAAATTAAGTCCAGATCTAATTGCTCTTCAGGAAACATGGCTCACTAAAGATTCTAGGTACAATTTACAAAATTATCGTTCTTTCAGGCTTGACCGGCCCTCAAGAGGTGGTGGGTTGCTATTGTTCGTATCCACAAAATTTTGCCACAGGGCAACTGTGTCATTTCAATATATGGACAGGCAGTGCGAAATTCAGGCACTTGGTCTCAATATTCCTGGATATCAGTCACTCACTCTGGCTAATGTATATTTTCCAACAGGTGTGCATGACGTTCGGCCTCTTGACTTGTTTTTATCTAGTTGCAGGAAACAGGTTTTAATTGTTGGAGACTTCAACTCGCATCATGTTTCGTGGGGGTTTCGAACAGATCGCTGCGGTACGCTCTTATGGGACTGGACTTGTGTAAATAACCTCATCTGTTTAAATTCGGGTCTCCCCACATTTGTCCGTGGTCAGTCTCGCTCAGCGTTAGACTTGTCATTTTCTTCCCCCGGAATAACTGTGTCCTCTTGGGCGCCAGTTGACTGTGCCTCCAATAGTGATCACCTTCCGATCAGCTTGCAAGTTATGTGCCAGTTGACCTCTCCTAACAGCACACGGCACACATTCATAAATTACGACAGTTTTAAAAATGCCCTCAGGAATTATCTCATTCCAACAGTGGAGATTATGCCATCCGCATTTGTTCAATTTTAGATGGAGCTCGTAAAAAATCGGAGTTCTTGGTTCAGGCACATAAGGGAACATCGCCGTGCCTTTAGTGGAACGCAGAGTGAGCTCAAGATCATAGGCTCCGTAAGGCTGCTTGGAAGAAACTTCTCCACAATCAGTGTCCCAAAAACTGGATCTATTATAAGTTCGTTGCAGCTACGTTTAAGCGCACCGTATCTCGTGCAAAGGAGTTGCACGATACTGAACGCTACAAATTCCTTTCAAAATCTGGTAATAGGCGCGCTTTATTCAATTACCTAAAATCCAGGAAACTAATCTCGTCCACCATGAACGCTGTCTCTCTAGTTCAGTCACCGGCTTAACTTGCACAGTCCCTGGAAGAGATAGGCAGAGGCCTTGAGCGCCGGTTTACGGCTCTTCTTCCTTCTCCTCAGAGATTTCTTGCCACTTTGGACGATTTCGAGGAGGTCACCCTCACTGAGCTCTCGAACACTGTATCCCGCCTTCCACCCGCGGCCCCTGGTCCTGGTGGTGTGACTTCTTCTATGATTAAAATGTTGTTCGAGGAATCTCCCAACGACTTACTGGCACTTATAAATTACTCTCTCAAGGGGCCATGGATTCCAAATGAGTGGCGTCTAGCAAAGGTTACCCCGGTGCTTAAATAGCAGGGAGATGGTTATGTGTTAGACAATATAAGACCAATTTCTTTAACTTCGAATCTCGTTAAGTAAATTGAGAGGGTGTTGCATGGTAGAATAATGTCTGTTATTTCAGAGACTGGGTTGTTGAACCCTTGCCAGATTGGTTTCAGAGCAGGATGCTCTATATGGTGTGCCCATATCGATCTGGAGAGCGGCATACAGTTAGCTCGTCGCCGAAACCAATACGCAGCGCTTGTTACTTTAGATGTATCTAAAGCTTATGACAGCGTTGAACACAGGGCGCTCTTGCAAAGACTACAGGCAGTAGGACTTCCGAGATACTTTGTGGCTTGGGTTGCTGAATTCCTTGCTGACAGGAAATTTTACTGCTTCCAGAACGGTGTTTTATCAAGCAAATTTCGACAAGCGAGAGGAGTGCCCCAAGGGGCGGTCCTCTCCCCTGTACTTTTCAACATCTTACTCAGCAGTATTCCCTGCAGTCCTCAGGTGTCCACCTATGTGTATGCTGATGACATCGCCTTTTTTGCTTCAGAGAACGACATTACCTCTTTGTACCAGTCCTTACAGTCCTACCTGAATGTCCTAGACCAATGTTTAGGAGACATTAATCTGTCCCTTAATGTCAATAAATGTGCTTTATTCGTTTTTCCGCTCTCTCGTCCAGTTAATATCTCTATTGTTTACCGGAACCATGTATTTCCTCAAATGCAAAGTGTCAAATACCTCGGAGTAATTTATGATCCTTCACTTTCCTGGGGGGCCCATATCGAGCAGATCACTGCGAAAGGAGTCCGAGCAGTCGGTATGCTGCGCAGGCTGAGCAGTGTTCGTTCTGGTATGAGAAGACACTCACTTCTTATGATTTGTAGAATGTACGTCCGTCCAGTCTTAGAGTTCGGCTGTGTTTTATTCTCTGGTGCGCCAGCGTATAAACTTCGCCCCTTGATTCTCTTGGAGCGGGAGGCGTTGCGCCTTTGTTTGGGGCTTCCAAAATTTGTGGCGAATTCCGTTTTGTACCTGGAAGCGCGTATTCCATCATTGACTTCTAGATTTCGGCTCTTAACGGTGAAAACGTTCGTAAGAATGTGCGATTCTTCGCTTCATGCCTCCAATTTGATCTTCCTTCGTCAACCTCGGCCATTTGTCAACGAATCCTGGTCTCGTTTCCGTACCCCTCAGATATGTTTTGTGCAATCCCTCCTTGACCCCTTAAACGTCCGCATTTCGGACATCCGTCCGGTATGCGCCAACTCTTCATCTGTTCAGATTGTCTTCGATGACATTTTTCCAAAACATGCAAAGTTAATGCCTTTTCATTTGCTCAGCGGTTTATTGCAGGATTACCTGCTGTGCTTTAAATCTCATGTGCTCATAGCGACAGACGCCTCACAGTGTGAAGAAAAGGCCGGTGTTGGCATTTTCTCCATCTCCCTTCACTGGTCATTCTCACTCCGCCTTCCCGATTACACCCCTATTTATTTGGCCGAATTTCTAGCAGTAGTCTTAGCGTTGCGCAAATTAAACAGCTCCTTGTCTTCTGTCATGATTATGACAGATTCATTATCGTTGTGTTCCTCTCTCACCGCGTCTACAACATCTCAGGCACTTCGGTTACTCAAATGCTTGGTTCCACCCCACGTGTGTTCATTACGGTTGGTCTGGGTGCCTGGGCACAGAGGAATCCATTTGAATGAGGCTGCCGATACCCTGGCGAAGGCATCTCTTCAAGGCCCAGTCGTATCTGCGCTTCCACCCAGCGCATATATTACGGCGGCCAGGTTTCGCAGGTATCTGCTCTTGAAAGAATTCGCAGCATCAGCTCTGACCTCCTCTCCCGAATTCCGGCATCTCCTTTTCTCCTTTACCCGTGGTGCAGTAAAGGATGGCGATCACGCAAGCTTGAGGTTTCCTTCACGCGTCTACGTTGTCGCGTGCCTCACTTAAACTTCTACCTTTATAGATCTGGTCTGGCGGTCTCCCCATTGTGCCCGTTCTGCGGAGAACCCGAAACGATAGATCATTTCTTGTTGACCTGCAGCCGTTTCTCCTCTTTACGGAGCCGCCTGCTGGAGCTTCCGTTACGACAGCTTGGTCTAAGTCTGTCTGCCGGGGTTGCTCTGTCTCTTGGAGCTTCCTCCCTTGGGCACAGCAACTGGAATGTGCTCTCCGCCATGCAAAACATCCTTACAGACATTAAACGGCTGCCGTCTTAAGCTCTGCTCTTTCTCATGATCAATATTCCCCTGGAACGAAAGCTTTCTTAAACGTGGAATATTTAGCCCCGTTCTCTATTTCAGTCAACGATCTCACAGCATTTGTTTAGCCTATTTCAATTACACATCTGAGATCCTTTCATTTGTTTCCTAATTGCTATTATTATCATAATTATTTTATTTTTCCCAACCATTATTTTCTTGTTTAACATTTTGTGCACCTATCAGTTGCCGCCTGTGTCTTGGCCAATACCCCGCAGTGGGTACGCGCCATTATCTAGAGGACAACAACAACAACAACACGCTCCTGGCTGGACTAGCTGACCACGGCTGTTGTTGGCCCTCCTCCCGTTAAAGAGCTTCTCCAAATAAACCCCACCTTTCTTTTGTGCAGGTGCTGGGTAATATCCTCTTGCCCTGGAACTCCCGCAGCCGAACGCTACCTCGTACCGCGATGCCTTGGGATGTCAACCACCAAGGCGTACAGGTGAGCCCGACCACCTTCGTCTGTGCTGGTTTACTCCGCCAGCGCGACCCCGCCATCTTCAGCGGCACGGACGAGCATGATGTTGAGGATTGACATCGTTTGAGCGGGTGAGCGCATACAAGTGGTATGCAGAAATCAAACTGAACAATGATTTTCTAGCTGACGGACGTGAAAATCTGTGGTATCGGAACCACGAGGCGCACATTACATCGTGGTCCATTTTCAAAGCAAACTTATCGGAGGTATTCAGCCGTCCGGCTGTTAGAAAACTCCGTGCCGAACAGCGCTTGCGTGCGCGGTCGCAGCAGGTAGGAGAGAACTTCACGAGTTACATCAAGGATGTCGTCGGCCTGTGCAAGGGGGTGAACGCACAGATGTCCGAAGCGTACAAGATCAGGCATGTTCTCAATGACATTGATGACGACGCCTTTCAGATTTTACCTCGAGACCTGGGCACTGTTGCGGAAGTCGTCATCCTATGTCAGAGTTTCGACGAACTACGCAAGCACAGGGCCCTGACTCGCGAACACACAACGAAAGTCACTCGCTTGCTGGCCTGAAAGATGCAAGAGACCAGTCATCGCTCCCTCCGCACATCAAGAGCTTCATCCGTGAAGAAGTTGCACAGCAGCTCTCACTTATTTCACGCCATCAAGAGCCATCACCACACATAACTCTGGCTCTGCGACATCATTCGAGAACAGGCGGCTGAGGCTCTCCCGCAAGCCCCTTAGTCCTAACCGATCGCGGCCCCACTGACGTATTCGGACGTTGTTGCGCGACATCGACCACCTGCCTATGCTACGTCTCTTGGTCCCGTTCAAGAGCCCGCTGCTTTTATTCCACCGCCTGCTCATCTGTGAAACTCCTGGGGCACGCGTCATAATATTCGACCGCCTGCTCAACTGGGAAACTCCTGGCGCCCGCCTGACAACCGCCCTATCTGCTACTTCTGCGGCTTGCCGGGTCATGTGCCGCGGCTTTGCCGTCTACGCATGAACGTCTCACGACCACTTTCTGAAGTTTCCGGTTACTGGCCGCAGCGTCAGCACTCACCTCCTGCTCAGCCGCCCCTAAGCCGTTCTCTGTCTCCTAACCGCACCGTATTCACTGGACGCCTTTCATCTTGTCCGTGTCGGCGCTCCATCTCTTCAATGCGACAGCATCCCTCGACCACTCAAGAGGAACACTAGGTGCCGCAGTTCGTCAGGCGAGCACTGTGGAGTCGTCGAAATTTAAAAGGCCTCCTTTTTCTGCCGCTAATTTAATTGAAATTTTTGTAGAGGGCGTATCTGTGATGGCGCTTGTCGACACCGGTGCTGCAGTTTCTGTCATGGATGCAGCCCTTTGCCACTCTTTGAGGAAAGTGACGACGCCCCTTTCTGGACTGTCGTTACGAACTGTATGTGCCCACCTCATCCAGCCGTTAGCAGCGTGTACTGCTCGACTAGTCGTAGAAGACATTTTATATTTGGTCGAGTTCATTGTTCTGCCGTAATGTTCGGATTCGATCATCTTAGGCTGGGACTTCCTATCGCTCTACGACGCAGTCATTGACTGTGCTCGGGCTCAAATAGCGCTCTCTATGCTGCCGAATCCCGTGCCAGAGACTGAAATTGGTGGTCCCCTGATTCTGCCAAAGCATTTGTCGCCGACAGTATCGATATTCCTGCGTGCTCTTCCGTGATTGTGCCTCTCTCCTGTGACTGTGTTCGCGATGCCAGGTTCATCTTCACGCCGTCTCCTACTTTTCTGCGACGCCATTGTCTGCTGCTGCCTTATTCCCTGCTCACGATATCCACCGGCCTCACCGCACTCTGTCTTCAACCCGCTTTCAAGCCCCTTCGCTCTGCGCCTCAGGAAATGCGTCGGGGAATGAGCTCTTTAATTGTTTTAAACCAACCCTTCACTGCCGCAGAATCACCGCCTGACGCCATGGACGTCCTCAGCTCACCTATCCCTGTGCCCGCCCCGTTTTCGACCGATCTATTGACGCCACTCTTCCTCCAACACAGCGAACCCATCTTCTTGCGTTTCTTGAGAATTTTCGCTCCTCCTTCGATTGCCACCAACGTGTTTTGGGGCGCACGTCGGCTGTCGAGCACAGCATTGACACCGGTGCCCATGCCCCTCTGCGATAGCGACCATATCGTGTTTCCACGACTGAACCACGAGCTATTAAAGAACAGGTAAACGCCATGCTTCAGAGCCACGCTATTCATCCTTCTAACTGCCCATGGGCCTCCCCGATTGTCCTCGTCAGGAAGAGGAATGGTTCCGTTCGATTTTGCGTCCATTACCGCAGCAATAATATTTATTTCAGTATACTGCAAGCCAGAGTTGACCCAAGCAGGAGGGGCATACAACTAAAAAAATTTCTAAAAGAGCATCAGCTACAACACCGCGAGTCAGTAAACAGGACACAAATCCAGAGTCATCAAACAAGATATTAGGAGCCATACAATAAGTTCTTGAGCTCCTTCTCAAAATTCCTAGACTTACATAGACCCGAAGGAAGGCCATTCCACTCCGCGACAGTGTTCGGAAAAAAACTGTTCTTAAACCCACTAGTTCGTGCGAAAATTGGTGCTAATGACTGCTCATGTACATGACGTGTTCTCCTAGTGCTCGCCAGCTTCACACAATCAGGAAGATCTGCCTTCAAATTTCCAGACATGTAATTATGAAGCAGTACTAGACGGGTAACTTTTCTTCTTATTGCCAAGAACTGTAAATTACTCTTTCGAATTAATGAAGTTGGAGAGTCTATCCTTCTATATTTCCCATAAATAAAACGAACTGCTTTTCGCTGAACACGCTCCAGTTGAGCAATGTCTTTCTTGTTATGCGGGTCCCACACTGCTGCCGCATATTCAAGTCGGGACCTAACACAAGCCTTGTATGCAGTGATTCTGGTACTCACGGGAGAGTTTCTGAGTTTTCTTTTAATAAACCATAATTTCTTTACTGCTGATGAGCAGATGTCAGCTATATGAGTGGACCAAGTATATAACACACACGCAAGGACATCTACACTCTGCCTCGTAGTGAGGACGCTCCGGTCTCTCAACAAGGCGCCGAGCTCTTTTCTTCCCTTGATTTGCGGTCAGGTTATTCGCAGGTCCCAATGGCACCGTCATACCTTTCCGTCATGCCTTTCGCCTCCGCCATGCCTTTTACCCTCATATGACGATTTCAGCCTTTAACACTCCTACTACTTTCGAGCGAATGATGAATATCATTTTGCGTGGCCTCAAGAGGAAGACATTCTTGTGCTACCTGGGTAATATAGTTAACTTTTAGCCCGGCTTTAAAAGGAATCTGTGTCACCTGAAGCACGTCTTGACACGCCTGACAAATACAGGCCTGCCGATTAACTTAAAAAAATGCACCTTTGCTCCCGTGACCTGACAATTTTAGGTCACGCTGTGTAGAGAGACGGTGTACGCCCTGACCCCGCGAAACTTCGTGCCGTGATTGAGTTTCCCAAACATTCCACCAATAAGAAATTTGGCAGCGTCCTAGGGCTATGCTCTGATTTTAGGCGTTTCATTCTCAACTTTGCCTCAATTGCTGCCCCTTGGACTCAGCTGCTAGGCCCCATTGTCGACTTTTCGGCTTGGGCATCTGCATGCAATACGCCTACAACACCTTGCGTCGTCTCCTCACGGCACCACCCATCTTGCGCCATTTCAATCCGGCGGCCCCCACTGAAGTCTTCACGGATACCAGTGGTACTGGTCTCGGTGCAGTGCTCGCCCAGCGCAAATACGGATTCAATGAATAGGTTGTTGCCTATGCCAGCCGTACACTTACCAAGGCTGAGTCTCACTACTCTGTGACTGAAAAAGAGTGGCTCTCTATTGTGTGGGCCTTAGGCAAGTTTCGCTCCTACGTGTACGGCCGTCCTTTCGACGCCTTTACGAATCATCACGCCCTTTGTTGGCTTTTTTCACTGACAGATACTTCTGGCTTTCTGGCGTGGTGGGCGCTGCGTCTTCAAGAATATTTACACGTGGATTAGAGGTGGAAGAAGAAAGAGAGCCAAATCGGTAGAAGTCATCATCATCAGCAGCCTGAATACACTCACTGCAGGGCAAAGGCCTCTCGCATGTCTCTCCAATTAACTCTGCCATTTGCCAGTCCGCTGGTCCTCAAGGGTAATCGGTAGGAGTAGACGACGCTGAAGTAGAGGTCCGTTTTGTGGTGCCTTCGTTCCCTTGTTCAGCTCTCGGTGCCCACGTTCAGCCGCTGCTGTTCCTTTTCAGTGTCACAACTGTTACACATCTAGTGGAGCAGTGCTGGGTATGCTTCCAGACCTGCGTACGCCTACGATGTAAAAACGGACCTCACACCGGCTCATCAGCGCCCAAGCCGCCGCCTCCGCGGAGAGTCGCCTGAATTTATGCCCCTTCTCCCGCCAACAAGGACGACGCAGCCTCGGCAGCTGAGTCCAACTGAAATGGCCGCTGACACCAGGCCCCCGGCGCCGATCCAGCCTCGACCGTCGAGTCCCACTACTATGGTCACTGACACCAGGGCCCTGGCGGCGATCCTTTGCCACCCACCGTGAACACCGCCATCTTTTCACGGTGACGTGTTCGAAGACGCTGAGGATTGGCTCGAGACCTTCGACGCAGGCTCGAGACACAGGCTGGTGCGACGAGCGCAAGCTCAATACCGGCTACTTTGCCTTGGAAGAGTCTGCCGGGACGTGGTTTCAAAACCACGAGGCTACCCTTCCCACCTGGGAGACGATTTGCGGGAGTCTCCTGGCCACGTTACCCAACGCTGACCGCCTGGAAAAGGCTCAAGCTGCGCTGCACTCCCGAAGTCAGCGCACAAACGAAAGTGTGCGCATGTACACCGAAGACATGGCCCGTGTTTTCAAGCGCGCCGACCCCAACATGACAGCGGAGAAGAAGCTGCGCCACCTCTTGCATGCGTGGGGTTAAGCAGGAGCCGTTCGCGGGCCTCGTGCGTAGCCCGCCCCATACGGTGGCGGAATTTCTTACCGAGGCGACCACGATGGAGATGACGCTGCAACAACGGGCCCGCCAGTACAATCGGGACATGAACAGCATGGTGCCCGAAGGCTTTTCGTCTTGTTTCAGCGGCAGTGCCGACACCTTGCGCGAACTAATTCACTCAGTTGTCCGGGAGGAACTTCAAGGAATCCATCTGCCCCAGGTTGCGCCTGCACCGCTGGCAGCGCTGACCGAAGTCGTCAGGGATGAGGTGCGACAGGTTGCGCAGGCACCTCGTATCCCCGAAGCGCCACCCCGATTCAATTCAGACCCACGTACGCATCCGTTGTGCGTCACACGACTAGCTACGGTCCCATTTTCCCTACGCCTGGCGTGAGCAACATCGCTACCTGTCACGCAAACGTGCCTGACTACGGTATTACCCCGACGACTCCCGTGAGTAACATCGCCGCATATTCCGCAACCGCACCTGCTACAGCTGGGCCACGCCCTCCGAAGTCGGATTTGTGGCGTACACCGGACCGCAGGCCTCTCTGCTACCACAGTGGGAAGCCCGGTCATCTCTACCGAGCATGCCCGTACCGCCAGGTGGACCTTCGCGGTTTCCATCCCGACACACCTTGCTGTCAGAACGGCGAACGAGCGCATGAGGTTGCGCAGCTTCTCTGGGCGCGCCTGAGCTGTGTCTACTCCGGAAGGCGCGAGCCCGTTCGCCTTCACCTCTCCGCTATCGGGCTTCCAGTCCCTGCCGCCAGAGTAGCTCTGCTGGCCGTCGCTTGCCGAGTACGCGTCGGGAAAACTAACACCAGCGACCTCTGGAGGCAAGGCCACTGCTGTCAGGAAAACTGAAGATCATCCGCCCCCGATATACCGATACGCCGATTTCTCACAGGGGCAAGGTAGCGACAGCATCCGACGCGTACTTCTGATTTGTGCGTGACAATATACGGAACTAACGCGATCGCTTTACTTGATACTAGCGCGGACTATTTAGTGATGAACCACGCCCTCGCGCAGGAATTGGGCAAAGTTGTGACGCCATGGTTGGGCCCTAGCATTCGCCCAGCTGGAGGTCACCTCATTACCCCGGCCGTAAGATGCACAGCCGGAGACGGCATCCGCAGTTTCGTCTACGTCGGTGAATTCGTCGTCTTGCGCGAGTGTTCGATAGATTTGATCCTGGGTCTCGACTTTCTACATGCAAAAGATGCTGTGATCGACCTACACGAGGCGCGAGTCACATTTTTGACGAAGCACGGCGTGCGCAGAGTGACACAGAAGACCCAGGAGTGAACGCTCTGCGTATTGTCGAAGACGACGTAGTGCTGCCACCATGGTCCAGTGTGCTGGTGTTAGTGAGGAACGACTCGTTTCTCGAATACGAAGGTATTGCGGACAGTCACCCTTCTCTACTGCTCTAGAAGGGAGTGGCTATCGCTGCGGTCTTCTAGAACTGAATGACGGCTGTGCGACAGTTTTTCTGATGAATTTCAGCAATGAAATTCACCACCTCGCCAAGGGAACGGTCGTCGCCTTCCTCCACGACGTGGATGGGTTGCCGAATCTTTGTCCCGTAGAGATGAATCTTCACAACGATGCCGCACCACGTAACGCTCTTCAGAAGGTAAAAATAAATCCGGTGTTGACCTCATCAGAAGAACCTTCTGTCGTTGCTGCTACTTGATTTTAAGGCGAAAGCCTTTAATGCCTCATCGTTGTAAGCAGCAGTTGTCGACAGAAAATGTCACGCTTTTCAATTGGTCGAAACGGCCGGGACGTCACAGTGCGCGAATTTCAAACGGGGCCAATTGTACTTTGCCTAGTAACCATGCAACCAATTGAAGGGATCGTATAGTGATGCTCCAAGTAAGTGGGAATGAGCTTAGTTAATTGCTTAATTGCCCAAAGAGCCTAATTAGGTTTTCTAGTCAGGCCATATAAATAAATAAAAACGAATAGGAAATTGGTCGAGCTCGGGAATCGAACCCCGGTCTTCGGCGTGCGAGACGAGCATGCTATCCACTCCGCCATGCCAGCTTTTTTTTTTCTTTATTGCCTGTCTTTGGCTCAAGACATTGCACAACAAAAATACACATAACGCTATATACATACGACACTGTCGTGGTCAGCCAGCACGAGACTAGCTTCGTCAGCTTAAAATTCCCGCAACATACAAAACGGCTCTAGTCTTGAGAGCCACTCGGGAGGCTCCGCAGCTGCTTTTTGGATTGCAAGAAACCAGTCCATGCTTTCCCGAAAATAAATTCGGGCCGGTCGTGCGTCTTTGTCACAATGGTAGCCTGCCATTCTGGAGCGCCATATACAGTGGAGGCCTAAGAGCATTATGAGATCAAAAGGTACGCCATCCTCATTATCAGTGCTTAAATAGCGAATTCCGTGCGCGTCAAGTGGTAGCTCTTTCTTTATGGTCCTTTGTAACACGTCCCAAAAATAAACCCCTTCCCAGCAGTGCAAAAAAACATGGTCTATTGTTTCAGGCTGTTTACAAATTAAGCAGTTCGATCCCCACGGTAAAAAGAAATCCTTTCCCTCTAGAAACTTTTGAACTGGTAACGTCCCGGTATGTAACTTAAAAAGAAAGTCTTTACTCCTGGTGGCACCTGCATTTTCTTCACCCTTTTTAAAACATCCCCTCCCGGGCCTCCACTGTACAAGGCCCTGTACATGGGCTCTGGGAAAACAATATCACAAAGATCATTGTACAACTTTTTCCTTTTGCTTTTCCACAAATAATCGGTGGAAAAACGTGCCGAAAGAAACCGAACGCTTGCTACAATCTCTTTGTAGTAACCAAAAGTTCCACCAGAGAGCTCTTCTGTGGATACCACAAACTCCGGCAGCAATCGCCGCAGCTTCACTTGGCACACGGTGCGCAAGAACGGGTCTGTGACGTCGCGAAAAAACAAAAAACGGTTCACCAGCTGCCTTAAGAAGAGGTGCTCTAGCCCTAGCCCCCCATCTTTTACCCTCCGGAACAGGTTCGTTCTGCTTCAACGTTCCCATTCGGACGCCCATATGAAAACTGCAAAAATCCTGTGTAGCTTCTGAACGTTCACACGCGAGCAATGCAAAACCTGCATCACATACCAGAGTTTGCTAATAAAAAAAAAAGATTGCAGACTGTAGCTCTGGCGAAAATTGAAAGGCTGGTGCCTTTCCATTTCCCAGCTCGGTCACGTGCGTCTTTAGTTTGCTCTTTCCAATAGTCCTCGCTACCGCCATGTCAGCTCGATGGTTTGGAATGAACAAAGGCGCGTCTAGTGAATACGGTGTCTTCGCTCACTCCCATCCTCCTCCCTTTCCTTCCGGAGAGGTTTAGGTGTCCACCGAGATATGAGAGACAGACACATTTCCTTTCCTCAAAAACCAACTTACCGACGAGCGAGGCGTAGAACCGAATGGGAAATGGCGTTCTATGGACTTCCTGGCAGCGTTGCAAGATGCTGTCGGGTTCCACTCTTAGAGGCAAAGCTTAACATCTTAACCACACATCAGTGACCACACTTTAGGTAAAAAAAGTGCCCCCCTGAATTTTGACGGGTGTTCACCGAGATATATGAGACATTATACTGCGTCATTTCCTTTCCCCAAATACAATTTTTATTTACTTCATTACGGGTCCTCTTTGTCTTTCACTCCCACTTCCTCCCTTGCTCTACGGGGCGATTCAGGTGTCCACCGAGATTATAGAGAATTACTGCGCCATTTCCTTTCCTCAAAAAGCGTTGCGTTCAAAGAGCAAGGCATCGCGCCGAACGGGTGGGAGCGTTCTGTGGACTCCCTGGCAGCGCTACAACACGCTCTCGCGTTCCACTCCTAAATGCGAAGCTTAAGCGTCATTAATTAGCCGGTAATTAGTATACAGGTATTAATCAGTAATAAAACCATTAATTAGTGATTTGTTATCACTTAGTAATTAGTACTCAATTATATGTGACGCCACCAGTGCCACAGAAACAGCAAAAGTGGTTCGGAAAACGCTTTCGCCTCTACGCACTTTAGGCAGTCAAAGTGCCCCCTGAATTTTTAAAGATTGCTTCGCGTTGAGCTCCAAGGTCGGACGTACGGCGGTAGCCAAGCATCGCATCGTCAATGATTCGGCCACGCCACCAGTTTGTCAGCGTCCATGCCGTGTTTAGCCTAAAGAGCGCGAGGCTATTAGAACGCAAGTCGATGAAATGCTTGCAGACGTTGTTATACAGCCGTCAATAGGTCCGTAGACGTCGCAGGTTGTTCTGGTGAAAAACAAAGACAAAACGTTCCTATTCTGCGTTGATTACAGGAAACTGAATAATGTTACTAAAAAGGACGTATACCCACTCCCCAGGATCGATGATGCGCTTGACCGACTCCGAGATGCCATGTTCTTCTTTTCCTTAGATCAGAAAAGCGGATTTTGGCAGATCGAGGTGGACGAGGGAGACTGTGAGAAAACGGCTTTTGTAACACCCGACGGTCTGTACGAATTTATGGTGCTCCCGTTTGGACTTTCGGCCACGTTTCAACGCATGATGGCCACTGTTTTAGTTGGTCTGAAGTGGCAGTCGTGCCTTGTGTACCTGGACGACGTGGTCATCTTTTCGTCTAGCTTCGAACAACACTTGCAGCGATTGCGCATTGTCATTCAAGCTCTGCAGTGTGCACAACTAACTATCAAGCCAGAGAAATGTCATTTCGCCTTCGAGGAGCTTCGTTTCTTGGGTCATGTTGTTAGCTCACAAGGTATTCTCCCAGACCCCGACACAAGACTTCCGCCGTCTCCAGTTTCCCACGCCCGACCGACAAGAAGGCCCTCTGACGTTTTTTGGGCCTCTTCTCCTATTACCGTCGCTATGTTCAAGATTTTTCTCGCCTAACTGAGCCATTGACAGCCTTGACTCGAGATAACGCACCCTTCGTATGAGGATGTGCCCAAGACGAAGCCTTCGAGGAACTCCGCTGCCGCCTTCAAAGTCCATCAATACTAGCTTATTTTGACGACAATGCAGAGACGCATGTGCACACTGACGCCAGCACTTTCGGCTTCGGAGCGATCCTCCTACAGTGGCAGGACGGTGCAGAGCGAGTAATCGCCTACGCGAGCCGCACTCTTTCTCGATGGGAACGGAACTATACGACTACAGAAAAATAGTGTCTCGTCGTCATCTGGGCTCTGCGTATGTTTCGACCATACATCTACGGACGACCGTTTCTTGTCAGCGATCATCACTCTCTATGCTGCCTAGCCAGCATTAAAGCCCCTTTTGGCCGGTTGTCCAGATGGAGCCTCCGTTTGCAGGAGTACGGTGTGGCGGTCGTCTATAAATCGGGTCGGCAGCACCAGGACGCGGACTGTTTATCACGAGCGCCCGTGGAGCCGGCTACGCAAGACATCACCGAAGATTACCCCCTTCTTTGTGCCATTAGCGTCTCCCGTATTTCGCAGCTTCAACGGAGTGAGTCTTAGTTCGCGCCACTCATTAAGTATCTGGAGGGTTTTAATGCCAGTGTACCTCGTGTGTTCCGTCGTGGACTACAGTCCTTCATTCTGCGGCGTGGAGTCCTATACAAGGGCTACTATGACAGCAACAAGGAGACGTTGCTGCTTGTTGTTCCATCCTAGTTACGCTCCGAAATCTTGAGCGTTGTCGTGATGAACCATCCGCTGTGAACTTGGGGGTCAGGAGCACACTGGCAAAGATTCGGCTTAAGTATTACTGGCCCAGTTTACTACTATCAGTGCGTAAATGCGTAAAAACATGCCGCGATTGCCAGCGGCGCAAATCTCTTCCTCTGAAACCAGCCGGCTTTCTCCAGCCCATAGCACCCCCAAAAGACCCCTTTTCAGCAACTTGGCATAGACCTCCTCGGCCCTTTTCCGATGTCGTCCACAGGAAAACGGTGGATTGCGGTCGCGACCGATTATTTGACACAGTACGCTGAGACCACGTCGCTTGCAAACGGTACTGCTGCTGAAGTTGCCAAATTCTTTGCCCACAACATCATACTGTGGCATGACGCTCCTGCAGCTATCATTACTGACCGTGGAGCTGCATTTACGGCCCGCTTCACTCAGGCTGTGCTCAAGCTCACGCACACCAGCCATAGACATACAACGGCGTACAAACCGCAGACAAATGGCTCGGTGGAACGCCTCAACAGGATCTTGACCGACATGCTTTTCATGTATGTTGATATCAAACAGATAACATGGGATCAAATTCGTCCATACGCAACATTCGCGTATAATACCGCGCAGCAAGAAACTACGCGGTTGACAGGTTACCACCCCCTCTGGAGGCCATGTTACCCGTGGACCCCCCTGACAGTGAGAGTGAACTTGTCGTCGACGTCGCCACTTTTGTCCAGCGCGCGGAAGAAGCGCGGCAAGTGGCAAGACACCGCATTCACCCTCAGCAGCAGATAGATGCTTACCGCTACAACCTTGGACGCCGCAGCATTACCTACAATCCAGGCGACTATGTGGGGATTTGGACGCCCTTTCGTCGCCGCTGGCTGTCCGAAAAGTTGCTGCACCGCTACATCGTCTATTACCTTGTCCGCCGCCTCAGCAACGTAACGTACGAAGTTGCACCAGCCTCGCCAGCTCGTTCATCGCACAACAGTAAGCGCAGCGACGTTGTGCATGTGCTGCGAATGAAGCCAAACTACGAGCGACCCCCCGACTGAGTTTCAGGCTGCATGTAGTCTATTCCGTGATGTGAGATTCGTGGTGTAACTCTTGACGACAAGCCAGAGTCCAAGCAGTCACCAGGAAACTGAGCGACAATCCCAACGTAGTCTACACGGACGCAGCAAAGTACCGATACCAATGCAAAACGATCGTCGTTGTAACAGACGAAGGAGGGTAAGAAATAACCAGCGCAACGATGAACAACCCAAACATAGAAGCAGCTGAAGAAGCCGCCATTGCTCTGGCAATATCGCACGGCAACGCAACAGGACACAACCTCACTGTAGTGACGGACTCCAAAAAATCATGTAGAAACTACACAAGAGGCAGGATAGACAGCATCGCCAATCGTATTCTACACACGACGAGAAGACACAAAAACACTAAACATAGTATAGTGTGGGTTCCCGGACATGAGGGGCAACGTGGCAGCAGACGAGTTAGCTCGAGGGTACGACAACAGAGCAGACTCAACACTTTGCACCACAGGCACCTTTGACCCAGTTATCCCCACGTACTCAGATATACTCGATCATTACAGGGGTCAGCGGAAACGCTACCCTGCCCCACACAAAAGGCTCACCAAAGAGGAGGCGGTACAGTGGCGCAGACTACAAACCGGTACCTACCCACACCTGCACAAACTACTCAAGATTTTCTCTACACAATATGCAGACGAATGTCCGTGGTGTCAGGGTAAACCTACACTAGAGCATGTCACATGGACCTGCCTTAAAGCAGACTTAGAGCCAAGAATAAACAATCCGAGTGTGATGCGGTGGGAGCACTTGCTGGCTAGCGAGGACGAGGAAGCGCAACAATTTCTTGTGCGCTTAGCCACGATGGCGGCAGTCAAGTGCGGCATCCTGGACCAAGGATCGACCACGGCGCGGCGCCCAGTGACCCGTAGGGGTCAAGAACAGTTTAAATTTATTAAGAATAAAGTTTTTTTTCCATCCATCCTAACTCTTGAACGCTTTTTCTTCCCTCTCTTCTGTCTGACGGTAGCACCGCATCGGGGCGATGCTGCAGAGAAGGGGGCAGTGACACGTGGTAGAAGAAGAAAGAGAGCGCAATCGCTAGAAGTAGACGACGCGGAAGTGTAGGTCCGTTTTCTGATGCCCTCGCTCCCTTGTACAGCTCTCGATGCCCTCGTTCACCCGCTGCAGCTCCCTTTCAGTGTAACAACTGTTACAATATAATATCCGAATTGTCTACCGGTCGGGCCGCAAGCATCAGGACATCGACACCTTGTCTCGCTCCCCGCTACCCACCGAACTTGCCAGGCTCTGTGACATCGAAGCCACTACGCCATCTCCTACCATCAGTGACCTGCGTTCTGAAGAGAGCAAGGAACCCAGGATTCGTGCTCTTCTCGACTTTCTCTACGAACCATCAGCAGTTACACTATCCCGAACCCTGCGCCGTCAAGCTTCACATTTTGAAATCTGAGATAACCTGCTTTATCGCCAGAATTCTCTCTGATGTACGAAAATGGCTCCTCGTCATTCCTCACCACCTCCGGTCCTATATCTGCTGATGTTTAAGCGCTGACTTGCAATGCGATAACTCCGGCATTTCAAGACTTACACGCACTTCCGTATTCGCTACTGCTGGCGTGGCATGTACATTTATTTTCGAGGTACGTACGCTCGTGCCTCAACTGTCAACGCCGCAAGACACTCATTAACCGTACTGCTGGCGAGTTGCAGTCGCTATCTTGTCCGGCTCGCCCTTTCGACCGCGTTGGCATTGATTTATATGGGCCCCTCCAGTATACTGCTTCTGGCAAACGATGGGTCACATTTGCCGTCGATTAGCTCACGAGGCATGCTGAAACCGCCGCGCTCACTACTGCCTCGGCACAGGATGTGGCATACTTAATTCTGCGTCAGTTCATTCTTGGACACGGTGCCCCTCGTGAACTCCTCAGCGAGAGGCCACGCCTTTCTATCTGACGTCATCAAAGCTCTGCTCTGTGAGTGAAACGTCATCCATCGGACTTGCACCCCTTACCGCCCTCAGACAAACGGCCTCACTGAATGCTTTAACCGCACTCTCAGGGTCAGGCTGGCTATGTACAGTCAGAGACAAAACTCTCCGGACCACGTGTTCCTCTAACGAAGCCGATAGCTCTGCTATTAGTCGGCGGCTGGACACCACACTTTGGGAGGTAAAAGGTAAATTTTTGTTCTTTCATCTCCACAAGTGCGGCCTCCAGCCGCTGTCTAATAGTAGAGCTATAAACTTCCTTTGAGGAACACGTGGTCCGGAGACTTTTGTCCCCGATTGTACGTCAGTTAGAACCACTCGAAATGGGACGTGATTCGTCCGCATATTACGATCGCGTAAAATACTGCTACGCAGTCTACAACAGCATTTTCTCATTTCTTTCTCCTTATTGGTCGACATCTCGCCGATCCCACTGATACTGTTCTCTTTTACAACCCTGACCACCGTTACCGAAGGCGTCAGGCACGCCGAAGATTGCCGCTAGATCACCTGTCGCTCACGACAGCTACCCAGTCCCTTCAGAAAACCCGCCATGACGAAGATCAACCTTCCCACCATTTCCCGCCCTGCACTCTTGTCTGGCTGCGGACACCTCCCCGTACTCCGGGCTTCACCCGAAAACTGCGCGCTAAATATACAGGGCCCTGTCGCATCTTGAAGCACACATCTCCAGTGTCATGAGCGTACTTCTGGCCACGTGGGCCCGATCAAGCAGCAACCGTGAACAGTCGACGAGGCCAACAACCACGCGACGGCGGTGGTGCAGTATAGTGCTTGTGATGCCCCCCTTCCTACCTCTAAGTGGATTAGTGCAGCGGACTTCTTTGAGCGGAGGTAACCACGGCAGCAGCGACGAAGGCAGGAGATGCGCAGGAGGCATTGCCAGCGGCAACCACAGCGGAAGCGGAGGCGGCGTGGCGGCGCCAGTCAGGCCAAGTGTATACCCTCGGGTCGTCGAAGGACGGAGGGGTGCTACGCACAGTCACGCTGGTTGTTCATTGAAGACGGCTGTGTCCCCGACTCGTGTTATGGACATCAGGCGGGGAAGCACGTTCATTCACCTGCTGGTAGACTGCGGGAGAATCTTTTCCAGTCGTGTCGGATTAGTCAGCATCTACCCCTTCTCATCGACCGAGCTGCGAGAGAGAGCGGAAGAGCCCGCACCGCCCCTGCCGTGGGTGGTAACACCAGCGCCCACTTCGGTCCATCCGATTGGACAGTGCTCTTCGAACTTTATTCCCCAGCCAGGGATCTGGGGAATCCGAACCCTATTTAACTCAGCTGTGAGTGTGGCCGAGAGAAGCCTGCTAGCTCCAGTCGACTCCGGTTGACGAAGTAGTTCCCTTCTACTGAGAGTCATTCTCAGTCCCTCTTTGTAAATAATGTAAATAAGTGTATAAAGTTTTCGTTACCTTCCTCTTAAGCCAGTCTTCCATCCTCCTCATCCCATCACCGGTCTCCGGCCATGCTACCCGGGTCGCAACACCACTCAACTATATTCACAGGATCTCAGACGCCGCATCCATGAGAGTGTCGATATCCAGGGCCTCAAGACATACTACGCCCCCGCTGTCTTGTCCGCCCCTTATGTCGCCAGGATGGCTCCTCTTCTGTAAGGGGATCATTGTAAGGAAGACTCCGGGCATACGCGCGAGCCGCATGGCCATCGTCTGGTGCACGCTCCTGGCTTTACTAGCTGACCTCGGACTGCTGTTGGCCCTGCTCCCGTTAAGAAGCTTCTCCGAATAAACCCCACCTTACATCCAGCAATAAAAAATTACTTCTGGATGAAATGTGACTTTTTATTCTTTCTGAAGACAAATTTTGAGTAGCAATAATTATTTGTTCACATTTCCACCTAATGGTGCAGTTCGTGCACAGGGGTGGAAGAACTAGTTTATAAGCCTTTCGGAATACCCCGGGCATTAGCAGCCTCCCACACTCCTATCTACGCACGCAGTCAAGCAGGCGTGCACACACCGCGAAAACAAATTACCATGCGCCAGCGCTCAAGGTGTGAAGCAAACGACTATAGCGGCCCAGACAAAAAAATGCTGGCAGCGGCCAGAAGCCGGAAACAATGTAAACACGTAAGGAAATGCAAGAGCTTCGCACAAAACTAGAGGACATCATGTCGTAGCTTCTCAACTGATGATCATAGTGATGAGTATGGCTCTTTACAGTTTGTTTGGACATAGGCGCCATTTGTACCGATGTTTTTACCAGCGTCATCACCCCCTCGTGCTGATGCGAGCCCCACTGTCTCGCCAATATCATTAAGTGCCGCGAAAAGCGTTCGACTTATCATAATTGAACGCCATAAAGTAGTGCAGTCGTCCACATACCTGTCTAGATCACTTGAACGAAGCGCCAGGGAGTATACACGCGTAATTTTTGAGTGGATGAGCGCTCTAAACAAGTCGTTATCGCGCATGCACATTGCCACAAATCTGATTTCACTCCTGATGTCTTTAAAAGCTATATCTTGCCTGTTAGGCAGTGACTGCCACAAATGCACACACAGTACGCGTAGTTGGAGTGATCTTGAGAAGTGTGTGGGTAAATATAAATACATTTAAGCTACCAAGATTTGGGGTGTGAATTAGACAATGCTCTGAATTAATGGAAGTCGAATTAACTAGATACGAAGAGCTTTATTGCCTAAGCCAGGCCCGCCGATGTTTCCCAGGTCTGCGAGTGACCCTTCTCGGAGCCTCCGCCGTTCAGAATTTAGCGTGATGAGTTCGACTGGTTTCCGCTGTATCCGTAGCGCCTTGCACCGGCATCCAGGCAAGCTGCTCGATGACAGGCAGAACACCGCACGACCCGTCAATTCTCATGTAGCTGAACCAGTCAACAGTAAACTCGTTCGCAACCCGGAGATTCTAGTTGCTAGGCTGCCTAGCGACCTCGTTGTTAATGGCTGAGACCACAATCTATCTACATCAACCTCTTGTCCTAGTACATCCTTCCGAGGCATCAGCTTACCAGGACACGCATGAGTTGCAGATTATCAAGTCCTAGCATCAAGTTTCAATAAAATCGTGGTTTGAGCTAGTTGGTACATCTTCAAAATTTCACCAGCGCTGCGACTAGGAACAAGAACAGAGAAGGAAGGACAAGGACAAGCGCTTGTCCTTGTCCTTCCTTCTCTGTTCTTTTTCCTAGTCGCAGTGCTGGTGAAATTTTGAAGTTTCAGTGATGCGACAGGCGCCATCTACGACGCCACTTCACATTCGGCAAGCTGATGCCACAGTCCCTGGGCTCTTCTGCATGCAGGCAAAAACAACCTGTCAGCCTGAACACCTTCCAAAATGTGAGAATGCTCCAAGGAGCACCCGCACACACCTTGGACAACAGTGCTTCCCACTTTAGCCCCTCCTGAGAGAGAGTGAGGCACGTTTCTTGCTGCCGACATAACTTTCACCCACGCATTCTAAACACGTAGTTCCTGGTTCGTACATTACAGCACTGTGGCCACTCGTCGGTCACCAGAGTTCAGATTTGTGGGAACAGAATTGAATGCAAAATTTCCCGGGCAGCCTCACAAGACCTGTGGCCTTACCTTATTTCATAACGTTTTTTGACCACATCTGTGGCAGCTCATCTTTGCACGTGCAGTTGCCGCTCAACGGCAAGGAGGTCTCTAGCGCACCTTCCAACTCGGATAGGCCGGAGAACTAGGATAGAACTGGTCTGGCGTTGGGGACATGTGGCTGACGATTACTGCGGTGCCAGACCACCCGTCATTAGCGGTACAACTGAAGCTAACAATAACAAACCGTACACTGCCAAGCTCGTTGCTCAACAGTACATCTTGCTGAGATACTTGGTGGAGCATTGTCTAACAAAATGTAAAAGCAGCACTAAATATAACACAAACCACAAAGAAAGGCGGAAAGGACAGCGCCCGTCCTGTCCGTCTTTAGGTGTGGTTTGTTTTAAATTAGCGCTGTTTTTACCTTTTGTTAGACAATTCTCGTTGTTCGCGCGAAATTATGCTACAAGCGGATGGCAAATGAACTGCATAACTAGTACCAGTGTGCTGCCCACAGACACATCGTGTTTCAGAGGTAACGTTTAATGTTATTATGACAAAATGGGCCAAATCTAGCCGTAGAAAAGAGGGGACCACAGCAGCCGGTGACGTAACGGTTTACTCATAAATTCGTGAGGCGACTGCGTGACAGCAAACTAACGCAACCTTGTTGTTCTAACAACATCATTAATAATAACAAAGCACACCGAGAGCTGTAGAATGTAACAATGCACTCTTGCAATATGCTGCATGCACTGAATTATCACATCACGCAGACTTACGTAGGTTGCGCGCCGCACTGTCAGATTGCCGGAGAAATCCACCTGAAGTAGGTGGAATACATCTGCAGGCTCCACTGGAGTAGGCTTGGCGGAGAAAGAGAACAATATCAAGAAGTATTTCGTAGTCATCCGGATATTGCAGGTGACCAGGTCACCGTTCTTCGTGTTGCCAACATTGAACTCCCTACTGATCTTGTGGTTAGATTGGTGGATGTTCACGTACACCCTGAAACAAAGGCATGCCCTGTAGGCGCCGTGTGATGGCAAGCATGGCGCAGCCGCCGAGGGAGCCTCTTGGTTCGGTAACTGAGTAGCGATTTTGCGTTTTAGTCGACAAATATCACTGGACACCGAAACAACGGCTGGCGCCGTCTCATGAATGTTTTTTTTAGAATGTTATTGCATATTCGCTGACGATTGCTAACTTCATTAGGAACGCATGCCAGTTTACACGGTTGGACCAATTATAATTCTAATACGACCACTTGATCCTCTATGTTTCTTTAACATTTTGTCCCGGTTCGGCGCTACTTTTCTAAGTAATTTTCCGTCAAAATGGGGCATAAGTATGTTACTGCGCTGTAGAAAAAAGAAGCAACAAACTAAGTTTTATTAGGAAAGCCGGTAAATTCGTACATGTCTAGGTTTCTTTCGTTAAAATTTAAGCAGCGCTATCTTTTAGGACGAATACACAGAGGACATGACAGGACGGGCGCTGACTCCAACTATGTTTATTGAACACGTTTTTCGTAGAACATACAAGAAAAGACGACCGTGAGCGCATGCGCATCTGCGACAGACCACAAAAGGAAAGGCCAAGATGACCAAGATGACAGCAAAGGTAGATTAATGTGGGTTCACGCATTTCGTCCCTTATTTTTAAGCAATCTGAATGCGCTGGCATGCAGGGAGACAGAAGTGGTGCTGACACGCATGTCGTCTTTTGACTTGATGAAAAATGTTTCGGACAATTTCCGAGCTAATCTATCTTTGCTCCTGGTTAGAATTTTGATTTTGTCAAGCCGTGACAGTTCTCATCGTTTTGGTCCTTGCAAGAACGGCAATGGGCGGGTAGATTCAGGCATGAGTCTGATGCGTTTCTCAAACTTGGTTCATGTTCCCTGGCACGTTCGTTAACACAACGCCCTGTCTGGCCAACGTACACTTTGCCACAAGAAACGGGGATCTCATAGACCACACCCGTGGCACACGGGATCCCCCTTTCTTATCTTCAGAGACAGAAAACACTTGGGCAACCACTGGCGCGTCTTCTATGAGAGCTGACCGAAGCCCAGGACTTAACGATATGCCACCACTGCGGAAGTCGAGAGTAGCGCCGCACTGGTGCAAAAAGTCAATACCGAGGATGATGTCATGCGTAGAACGAGGGAGCACCGTGAATTCAGTTCGGAACATGTGGCCAGCGATCACTACATTCACAAAACAAATACCAATCGGAACCAATGATTCTCCCCCTACACCCCGGAATATAACAGCACGATCCCAAGCGAACATTATTTTACGACCCAGGCGGTTCTTGAAAGTTGAACTCATCACTGACACCGTGGCACCAGTGTCCACTAAGGCCATGACGCAAATACCGTCCACTAAAACTTCAAGGCGGTTCCTTAACATAACAATGGGCAGAGGAATTGGCACTATCGATGATCCGGCGACCGCACCTCCATCGGCCGCACACGCTAGTTTCCCGGGGACGGTGGGGAACGACGTTGGGGAGAAGGCGAGCGGCGAGAGCGGTGCGGAGGTGGAGTCAGACTTCGGTCAGAGGCAGGGGAGTCGTTCCGTGGTGGCGCGTAACTGGATGGGCGCTGAGACGATGTGAAGACACGGTCATGAACAGGCGCATTGAAACTGGGGCGAGGGTATGACCATTGGCGCTGGGAGCGGGAATACTGGCCCCGGCGACGGCAGAATCTAGAGATGTGACCGACCATACCACAGCGGTAACAAAGTGGTGGGTCGGGGGGGCACTCGGGATAACACTCCTCGTAGCCAGTGTCGAAACGACCATCGTACTCCGGCTGCCGCTGGTGGCGTTGCGGACGAGCTGGCGCCCTGGGGCCGGGGCGGGTGATCCGGGGAGCGTCGCTGTAATCAATGCGAGGAGCACTGGTAGGGGCCTGGCCAGACGAACTCCAAGGGGAGGAGCGGTAGGCGGGAGCCGCCTGCAGAGAACAGCTCTCATACGGGACCTCACTGCGGCGCGCAACATCTTGATGCCGGGAGAGTTCGTCACGCACGATTTGACGAATGACGTCAGGGAGAGTCGCCGCATTCACAGGCTCGTGGAAATCCACGCTGGCGACGGTGGTGACGTTAGGCAGGCGACCGAACTTGGGAGTAATGCGACGCAGTTTTAGAGCTTCAAAGGTGCGGCAGTGCTTGATGATATCCGTGGGCGAGTCTAAATTTTCTTTACTAATAAGAAAGCTGTAGACGTCCTCTGCGATGCCCTTGAGGAGATGACCAACGCGATCTTCGTCGGACATACTGGGATTAACGACTTTGCACAGCTTCAAGACCTCTTCTATGTAAGTCGTGCAGGTCTCTCCAGGCACTTGCGCTCTCTGAAGCAAAGACTGCTCAGCGCATTTTCGTTTGGCAACGGCATCCCCGAAGCAGCTGCGGAGCTCTTCCATGAAGCGGTCCCAACTCGTTATTGATGCCTCATGGTTTTCGAACCAAGTTAGCGCGGTTCCATCGAGAAAGAAGACGACATTGGCCAGCTGAAGAGTGGCATCCCAGCCGTTGTATTTGCTCACCCGCTTGTAATTGGTGAGCCAATCATCCACGTCTTCGCCAGCCTTCCCGGAAAACGTCCGCGGCTCACGGTAGTGCTGCCAAGCGGGCGTTGCTGCGCCGGTCGGACGTGCGTCGGCTTCCTTGGGCATTTGCACGGGCAACGGTGGCAATCCGGCGATTCTTCGGCTGCAGCGGTTGCGAGAAGGGTCCGTGGTGATCGACCCAGCACCTGCACCACACTGTTCCGGCTACTCTGTACTCCTCTGTTCTGCAGGCAATGCACGATGACGTCACGGCTGGGCACTTGGGGTTTGCCAGGACCCTTAACCGCATCAAAGAACGTTTTTACTGGCCAAAAATGCGTCATATGGTTCAGCGCTACGTGGCCCCCTGCGTGCAGTGTCAGCGGTTCAAGCTTCCCACGACTTCTTCGCCTGGACGCCTGCATCCTGTGCCACCTCCAAGCACGCCATATGAACAAGTTGGACTCGATCTGCTCGGCCCGTTTCCCCGCTCGTCCAACGGTAACCGCTGGATTATAGTGTGCGTTGATCACCTCACCCGTTACTGTGAGACCGCCGCCCTACCTTGCGCCACCGCTGCTGAGGTCTCGCTCTTCCTTTTTCGTGCTGTCATCCTCCGGCATGGACCTCCTCGAGTTGTGATCAGTGACCGCGGTCGCCAGTTTACGGCAGACGTTGTGGAAGAGCTTCTGCGTCTTAGTTCATGCCATTTTCGCCACTCGATGCCGTACCACCCCCAGACTAATGGACTGGTTGAACGTACCAATCGGACACTCACGACCATGCTGGCCATGTATGTCGATTCCCGCCATAAGAACTGGGACGACGTGCTTCCCTTCATTACATACGCCTATAACACGTCGAGGCATGAAATAACTGGTTACAGCCCATTCTTCCTCCTTTATGCCCGTCCGCCTCGAAGCTCCCTCGACAGCATCTTACCTTTCTCTCTCGACACCGAGCCTTCTATTGCCAACACTCTATGTCGCGCTGAAGAAGCCCGTCGGATTGCCCGGATACGCACCTTGGCATCACAGCATCGCTCTAAGCAGCGTTATGACCGCCGGCGCAAGGATGTCTCCTACCTCCCCGGTGACCTTGTATGGTTGTGGACGCCCCTACGCAAGCGTGGTTTATCAGAAAAGCTGCTATCCCACTACACAGGCCCGTTCATCGTTGTTGCTCGCCTCAATGACCTCAACTATGTCATCTCTCCCCAATCAACGCAAGGACGCCGCTCAAGGACAACCCAGGTCGTGCACGTCGCACGGCTGAAGCCATTCCACTCTCGGGATCCCGATTGATTCACTGGCCCAGAGGGCTTCGTCTGCGAACGGGGAAATGTCACGTGCTGCGCATGGGCTCTGAGGAACAAAGAAGACGTGCGGCGGCTGGAAGAAGAAGAGAAAGTCCAGTATCCTGCCGCCGGCGCACCAGGCTCTTCTCGACCTGCCTTGTAAATAGTATTTGTAAATAGAACCTGTAACAATATATTTAAAATGTGCCAAAAATACCTGACTTAAAGCATACTTCGAGCACTTTTCAAATACTTGAAAAAATATGTATGCAGTTTTAGCATCTTGTCAGTGTATTAAAAGTGTATTGTCGGTAATATGAAATTAATTCATCCAAAGTATACTTCAATTCTACAAAACGGGCAGTCCTTCTAAACGTATATGTATGCCGTTTTAGCATCTTGTCAATGTACTAAAAGTGTACTTTCGTAAATATGAAATTAATACATCCGAAGTATACTTCAATTCTAACAAACGGGCAGTTTTTTTAAACGTATTTGTAACACACTTCTTGCTGCCGTTGAATAGTCGAGTGCTCGAAATCGCGTTTCGGGAAATGGCATTTGCATGTTGTCAATGTATTTGAACTGTACTTTCGGAAATACGCAATTAATTCGTCCAAAGAATACTGAAATTCTAGTAAATTGGCAGTCCGCATTATCATGTTTGCAGCGCACTACAAGCTGACGTTGAACAATGTAATGCTCGAAATCGAGTTTCGGGAAATCGCATTTTGGTGTTGGCCATGTATTTAAAGTGTACTTTCGTAAATACGCAATTAATCCGTCTGAAGTATACTTAATTTCTAACAAATGGGTAGTCCGCGAAAAACATATTTGCATTACACTTCAAGCTACCGTGGAACTATCTAAGGCTCGAAATGACGTTTCAGCGACGAGTGAAAACTTTCCCTTTCTTGTCATCCTTTCCTTTATGGTGTAGTGCGCCAGCCATGGCGCCAGCCCTCGCCGGCACAACTTACGCGTGCTTCTTCCCTATGCCTCCGGCAACGTGAGGTGAACGCCGTTGCGGTCGAAGTCTGCGGCGTCCCTTCAAAGGAACCCGACCGCACCCCGCGCGCCCCCGCATCTGGCGCGCTCTTTCCTTCTCCTCCCTTTTCCCTCTCGCAGCGGCGGGGCGCGCCTCCCGCGCTCCCCGCCGCAGCTCCGTTACTCAGAGAATAAACGGTTGAACAGAACAGAAGTCTTGTCTTCTCTGAGGATCTCCGAGCAGCTTACGCCCTACAATTGGTGACCTGGTTTTCGACGAACCTAAGAAACGTAGAGCCAAGCTTTTCCCCACGCTGAAGACAGGACGTCAACGCACGCATCTGAAATGGAACAAAATCAGCCACTTACGCCCAACCTCAACCAGACAACGCCAGATGTGCCCGGCGAAGCCGTCTCTGCAGTCAGTGCGTCTCCCACCGTACTGGGAACGCAACCCAGCCGTGTGGTTCCTGCAAGTGGAATCTCAATTCCAGCTTTCGAGAATTTCATCACAGCAGCAGAAATTTCACCACGTGGTCGGCGCACTGCCATCAACAGCTGCAGAGGAGGTGTCCGACATACCTCTTTCAGCACCAATCCTCCGGCACATCCATATGATGACCTCAAGGCAGCCCTACTGCAACGAACGGCCGCGTCCGACAGGACGAAAATACAGCAGCTACTCTCCTCCGAGGAGCTCGGTGACCGGCGACCAAGTCAGCTCTTGCGGCGGATGACGCAGCTTCTCGGTAGCAGTGCGCAGACCAAGGTCAATGCTGTGCTGCGTGAACTTTTTCTGCAGCGCCTGCCGTCCAACGTCCAAATGGTGCTTGCCATAGCCACAACCATGGACTTAACATCACTCGCCGCGCTAGCCGACAAGGTGATGGAAGTGGCCACCCCGCACTTGACCGTCGCTGCCGTCAGCACGCCCACACAGTCGTCGCCGTTGGCCGTCCCCATCACCACTCCTCAGCCGTCGCATATTGCATCCACCACCGCTACGCCTTCCGAAGTTGACCGCCTTTGTCAGCAGCTCGAAAAACTGATTGCGGCAACTAGACACTCAGAGCCGCCTCTACGCCGTGGACGCCAACGTCACCGCTCCTCAACGCCTGGACAGCGCGGACAGAGTGAGCGAAGTACATCCACAGGCCCACGCATCTGCTATTACCATTGTCACTTCGGCGCCAACGCTCGCCACTGCCTCCTGCCTTGCAGCTGGACGGAAAACCGGCCGGCCGACCACTAGCGGCGACGAGCGGTCTGTGCCAAGAAGAGTGTCGCCTTTTCCACGTCTACGACAGAACCACCGGACAGAAATTCCTTATTGACACCGGGGCCCAGGTGAGCGTTCTCCCAGCCACAAAAGCAGAGCGTGCTTCTGCTGCAATTTCGTACCTGCAAGCAGTGAACGGAACGCGCATACCTGTTTACAAACAGCGCTCTGTGACGCTCAACCTCGGGCTTCGAAGAGTCTTCCGGTGGTTATTTTTAGTCGCCGACGTTGGTTCTGCCATAATTGGTGCCGACTTTCTAACGAAGCACGAGCTCCTCATCGACGTCAAGCGGAAGCGCCTCATTGACTCCGCAACGAAACTCTTTATTCACGGCATAGCAGCGCGCGCAACTACCGATGTAGCACCCTAACGCGCTACAGTTGCCAAAGAGCCATTTGCAGCCCTGATTAATGAATTTCCCAAGCTAACGTCACCCCCGTATTGGACTCAACCCGTCTGCCACGACGTTCAACACCACATCTTAACATCGGGACCACCTGTTTTCTCTCGCCCACGACGCCTGGCTCCGGACAAACTAAAGGTGGCCCGTGCAGAATTCGAGCATATGCTGGAACTTGACATTATTAGGCCTTCTTCCAGCAGCTGGGCATCTCCACTCCATCTAGTCCCGAAGAAGTCAGGAGATTGGAGACCATGCGGAGACTATCGTTTTCTGAACACCAAGACCGTCCCGGACCGATACCCATTGCCCCAGCATACAAGATTTCACGTCTTCTCTGCACGGTGCAACCATCTTTTCAAAAATAGATCTTGTTCGGGCTTATCATCAGATCCCTGTAACGGAAGAATATATCCCCAAAACAGCGATCACGACACCATTCGGACTGTTGGAATTCTTAAGAATGTCATTCGGACTTCGCAACGCTGCACAGACCTCCCAGCGTTTCATCGACTCCGTCGTACGTGGCCTCCCCTTCGTGTTCGCCTACGTGGATGATATTGTCGTGGCAAGTTCATGTATTGAAGAACACCTGCACCACCTCCGCCAACTTTTCGAGCGTCTTTCGACTAACGGCATTGTTGTCAACACCGAAAAGAGTGAGTTTGGACAACCAGCTCTCGAATGTCTAGGCCATCTCCTGGACAACAACGGCATCCGCCCGCTTCCCGAAAAAGTGAAAGAAATCACCGAGTTTCCCAAGCCCACTTCAAGCACGAAGCTCCGCCAGTTTCTTGGCCTCGTAAATTTTTACCGCCGATTTATCAGAAACTGCGCCACCCTGCTTGAACCACTTGACCTCATGCTGTGCGGCAAGCACTCGGCGAAAACGCTACACTGGGACACCACTGCGGACGATGCCTTCAATGCCATCAAGCGCGCTCTGGCCGACGCCACTCTACTCGCCCACCCAAACCCCGATTATCCGCTGGCACTCATGACAGACGATTCCAACACTGCGCTCGGAGCTGTCCTTCAGGAGCAGGTCAGTGGCGTGTGGCAACCCCTCGCATTCTTCTAAAAACGCATGACTCCTGCCCAGACACGATACAGTGCTTTTGGCCGCGAACTTCTCGCCATATACCTGGCAGTGCGTCATTTCCGCCACTTGCTTGAGGGCAGAGCATTTACCGTTTTCACGGAACACAAGCCTCTTACTTACTCAATTAGCCGTTCTGCATCCCTATATACGCCACGGGAAGTGAGACAACTTTCCTTCATATCTGAGTTCTCGACTGACATCCGACACATCAGTGGTGCCGACAACACCCCGGCTGACGCCCTCAGTCGCGTCGATGCCGTCACGCGCAGTCGTTCCGAAACATCTACTTCTTCGTACTCCTTTCCTTTCGACATACATGAACTGTCTGCAGCGCAAGCAAGCGACCCCGAGCTTTCCCGCCTACGTACAGCGCAAACATCCCTGAAGCTCGAGACAGTCCTCATTGAAGACGTGCCAATCGTTTGTGATACCTCCACAGGTACGCCAAGGCCCGTTTTGCCCATCGATTTCCGCAAGAAAATCTTCGAATCCTTGCACACCCTTTCCCACCCTGGAATTCGTGCAACTCAAAAGCTGATCAAATCCCGCTTTGTCTGGTCCCGCATGAACACCGACATTCGCGACTGGGTCCGCGCGTGTGCACCCTGCCAGCGTGCGAAAGTGCACCGGTACCCTGTGCCCCCAACGCAGCGTTTCCTGCAGCCCGACCAACGCTTCGCAGTAGTCCATATCGACATCGTTGGCCCCCTACCCTACTGCCAAGGCTACCGGTATTTATTGGCATGCATCGATCGCTTCACCCGATGGCCTGAGTCTGCACCAATCGCCGACGTCACAGCAGCCACTGTCGCCGCGGCCTTCGTCTCTACTTGGGTAGCGCGGTTCGGCTGCCCCACAACCATCGTCACGGACCGCGGTCGCCAGTTCGAGTCATCGCTTTTCACAGAACTCCTCAAACTGCTCGGAGCAGCACGGCTACGGACTGCATCTTACCATCCACAAACAAACGGACTCGTAGAGCGTTTCCATCGGCACCTCAAAGCAGCACTTACGGCGCACGGACCCCCTGCCAAGTGGGTCGAAGCTCTTCCGCTCACGCTGCTCGGAATCCGATCTGCCTTCAAAGAGGACCTTTCGTGCGCCTGTGCCGAGCTTGTTTACGGAACCTCTCTTCGTCTTCCAGCCGATTTCTTGGAAAGCACGAAACCCGCCGTCCCGTCCACAGCAAGTGAATACGTCGACAGGCTCCGGCATATCCTCCGCCACCTTCAACCACAGCCGACGCGAGAACACCAACGCACTGTGTACGTGACTCCAGACTTAAAGACAGCAACCCATGTTTTCGTGCGTTACGGCCCTGTGCGTGGTTCCCTCCAACCACACTATCCCGGCCCCTTCCGCGTCCTTGAGCGCCGTCCTACCACTTTCCTGGTAGACTTGAACGGAACGCGAGATGCAGTGACCCTCGAACGACTCAAGCCAGCGTACATCGAGGCCCCAGTCTCTTGCGTTTCGGCGCCTGCACTTGCGACAGCCCCATTCATTTCCGACCGACAGCAAGCTCATCCGGCTCGTCGCGTCCACTGGCATCCCAGCTGCCCAAAGAAGTAAATCGTTCGTCGCCTTGGCTTCCTCTCTCGGGGGGGAGCTGTGTAGTGCGCCAGCCATGGCGCCAGCCCTCGCCGGCACAACTTACGCGTGCTTCTTCCCTATGCCTCCGGCAACGTGAGGTGAACGCCGTTGCGGTCGAAGTCTGCGGCGTCCCTTCAAAGAAACCCGACCGCACCCCGCGCGCCCCCGCATCTGGCGCGCTCTTTCCTTCTCCTCCCTTTTCCCTCTCGCAGCGGCGGGGCGCGCCTCCCGCGCTCCCCGCCGCAGCTCCGTTACTCAGAGAATAAACGGTTGAACAAAACAGACGTCTTGTCTTCTGTGAGGATCTCCGAGCAGCTTACGCCCTACAATGGTAACCTCTAGCAGGAGGGTGATCACCACTTATACCTCTGCTACACGGGCGCTTCGAATGCCTTCCAACCGAATGTCATCTAACGCTGCTACACGTGATCTGTCCAAGGGGTGTGCTTGAAGATAATATTACGCCAATGAATATTAACCGCGTCAGCATGAAATTTTCCCAGGAGTGCGCCGATGAGGACGACTGTACTCATACTGTTGTTTACATCGCTGCGTACGAACAGCTAGTGCTCTTTTCATAACATAAAACGCAATCTGCGCTTTAGTTCTATTAAACAATCTGTTTCTTTTTTACTGGTTGTACTCGTGCTTGTTCACGCAGTGCGACAATATGTGGGAAGCGATGACGCGATCGCACGCCTGAGAAACACTTGACAGTCGGGTTGTTGGCATCGTGCAGGATCGGCGCTTCTCGCTTCTTGTCCCGGGTTTCTCTGACGTGACCAGTACTTTTTTTAAACTACTTTATCCAGAAGTATGTCTGTTCGCTTTAACTGAAACCGCCTAACTTGTTTATCCACAAGCTAGCGACGGCGACGACTGCTGCTGGCCGCAAAGCACGGCTCGGCAGTCTGGGTCACACCGGCGTTTCCCGTTCATCATAAGCGTGCCCTGCGATATAAGCAATAGTTGATTGCAGGTCACTGTTGCCAAAACTACACCCGGTGACCATTTTCATTCGCTAAAGCTTTTGATTCGCTCTTCACAACCACCGCAATCACTGATCCAACCCTGCGGACTCGCTGGGCCTAGTCGTCGCGGAAGGGAAGAGAGCCGTCGTCGACTGAAATTGATTTGGCAAGCGCTTATCGCTGGTGAGTGTTCAGGTGTGCACATGTGAAATATAGCCGCTCGTTTCGGTCATTTAGAAACGCGAGCATATTCACACCGCCGCCTCATCACCGTGCTCTCGCTCAGCCGCCGACAAGGCTGACCGTCCGCCGACCGGATTCGTCGGTGTCGTTGGCCTGAAGAACATGTCCCTCTAGAATTATATTTATAGTAAACTAGATGTTTCACTATAATCACATGCTGTTGTTGAGCGTGATATATACTGCCGTTGTCGGACTAGTGTGACCGCCGCCGTCGTCGTCGCTGTACACTGAAAACGAGCTGAGGCTTTCGAATGCGTTTGGAAAGTGTCGTGTAGCACCGCGGGAGTCCGTCGATTCCGAATGTCATTCCAATTCTCGAATGACATTCGACTCAGATGTCATTTGAACATTTCCGTGTAAGAATGTGATACCATTATACCAGCAAAAGCGCCTTGGGTACTTCTGGGCCCGAATACGCCAGCGGAACGGACCCCGACTGGCAAGGCCGACCGGCTCCTTAGACGCGCATGTAACTTTGGTTGACAGTTCGACTCCTGACCTATGCCTGACGCAAGTTTCAACTAGCAATTCCGTTCTCGATTCGCTGCAGATTCGAATGCAATCAGTAAGGTACTTCTGCGATAATTTGGCAGCCCACAGTCTTTGCGCAAAAAAAGGCCTCACCGGGCAACATAGTGCGTCGTTCTCGGTGGGTATATATAAGGCAAGCCAAGTACAGGGCTTGTCGTAGGATTTCTAGTTTGCCGCGTCACCGTCGGCTTGGTATGCTGTATCTAGGTATCTGCAGTGCCCATTCAGTCACGTGACCTTATAATTTCAGACTCCTGTTAATTCATGATAAATACTCATGTACAGTTTGTTCTCCAGATGAACCCTTAACCCGTCTCATTCCATGGAGCCGCCCGCTAGACGCTTTTTTAAGCCCGAGCAAATGTATTTTTAATGTATTAAATGTATATTTATAGCCTATTTCTAACGTATACTTTTAATGCATTATAAATACGCTAATCGAGAAAAAATGTATTTTTAACGTATTTTTAAGAACGTTCAAAAATTATTCCTATAGTATACTTAGAAAGCATTCGTATTGCAGTTTAAGCACAGGGACAAAAAAATGCCAAATATATATGAAATTAATACAATACGTTTGAAATGCATTTTTAGCACATCCTCTTTTTAGCTAAGGGAAACGAAACTTTACTGCAGGTATATTGGCATTTATGGATGGTGCTTGGGCCGAAGCGGCGCTGAATAGAAATGAAAAACAAGGAACGAGCAGACCGCCCTTAAAAAAGCACATGTACGTTATATTTTCCTCCGCAGCAGATCTCTCCAGCTCTCTAAAGAAGCCTGTTCACGAATCTATACAAACAATGACGTTGCTTGTTTGACTGAGTTGATGGTCATACATTAATTATTCTGGCATCCAGCTACCTAAAATGAAATTCGAGCACACGGCAATCAAAAGCGAAACTATCCCGAAGCTTTTTAGCTTTCAGTGCTCTGCAGTAATTTCTTAGCCTTGATTAACTGCAACAGTGTAGCACTAAACACGAGATGCGTGTGCACTTTTTCCCCTTTCTTCTAGTATAGGAACTCAGCGCTGGCAGTCTTGATATCGCCAAGAACGCCCTGGAAGCGGTCAAAGATATGTTTTGAGACACATGTCGACGAACCACAGTACGTCATCGCTTCTATGCTTTACACAAACATACAAATTGATTAGCTAAAACTAACCGCTCAACTTTACTCAAAAAGGGCGACATTCTGGAACTTGCTGAAGCGCCCAGGCTGATCAAAGACGGATTCGTCTTTACGGTAGCAATCTTGGCTCAACTGTGGTGCTGGCTAGAGTTTGTGAAAATCGACAATACGCTCACTGGGAAACGGCTGATATTAATTAAGGTAACCCCCGAGAAAGTAAAAAAGGGTGCGTCACGACGACAGAACCGCACAACGACTCGGTGCATACCTTGATACCTCGTTCTCTAAGTGTCAGTCTGCAAACAAGCTTTATCTTTGTTGTTCGAATGTTTAGGGGAATCCCCCAAGGTGGAGTAGATTCGAAATAAGCGAGTAATTACTCTCTCTTATCCACCCGAGCGCAGCCATATGGCTGCAGAGGAAAGCTAAACAGCTTTCTCAGAAACCTCGTTGTAAAAGAAAAATTCGTCCTGGTCTGCGGTTCGAGCCCGGGACCACCGCTTCACCAGAGCAGTCGCTCTACCAACTGAGCTAACCGGGACTTATTTTTTTCTTTCATGGTATTTATTGGCATGGTTTTGTACAGAAAGGATATATATTCATATCCTTTCTGTACAAAACCATGTAAATGAATACCATGAAAGAAACAGAAAACCTTACCAGAACTTTGGCGTCCCGGTTAGCTCAAAAAAATTGGTTGTATTGTGCTAACCGGGACGGCAAGGTTATGGCAGGGCGAAAGCGAATTTATCAATAACTCGAAGTGGGAACTGTGTTCGTCAAATGTTTAGGGCAATCCTCCAAGATTAGAGCGACTGCTCCAGTGAAGCTGTGGTCCCGAGTTCGAAACCTGGACCAGGACAAATTATTCTTTAAATGCCAAGTCTCTGAGAAAGCTGTTTAGCGTTCTTATGTAGCCGTATGGTTGCACTCGGGAGGATATCAATGAGTGATTATTTCCTTATTTCAAATCCACTTCACCTTGAGGAATTCCCCTAAACATATGACCAACACAGTCCCCACTTCAAGTTAGTGATCAATTCGCCCTCGCCCTATCAATAGCTTGCCGTCCCGGTTAGCTCAATTGGTAGAGCGACTGCTGCGGTGAAGCGGGGGTCACGGGCTGGAACCGCGGACCAGGTCGAGTTTTTCTTTAAAAACGAAGATTCTAAGAGAGCTTTTTAGCCTTCCTTTGCAGCCGTATGGCTGCGTTCGGGTGGATGTCAATGAGTAGTTACTTCCTAATTTCAAATCTACTCTACCTTGGGGGATTCCTTAAACATTGGTTGGTTTATTGGGGTTTAACGTCCCAAAGCAGCTCAGGCTATGAGGGACTCCGTAGTGAAAGGCTCCGGAAATTTCGACCACCTGGGGTTCTTTAACGTGCACTGACATCGCACAGTGCACGGGCCTCTAGAATTTCGCCTTCATCGGAATTCGGCCACCGCGGCCGGGATCGAACCAGCTCCCCTACACATTTGACCAACACTGTTCCCACTTCGAGTTATTGATGAATTCGCTCTCTACCATACGCTTGCCGTCCCTGTCAGCTCAATTGGTAGAGCGACTGCTCTGGTGAAGCGGTGGTCCCGGGTTCGAACCCCGAACCAGGAGGAATTTTTCTTTAACTACGAAGTTCCTGAGAAATCTGTTTAGCTATTCTTTGTAGCCGTATGGCTGCGCTCGAGTTGATGTCAATGAGTAATTGCTCCCTTATTACAACCTTTAGCTTCCCACCTGCTTCGAGGCGATTCGGCTCGCATGCGTGTCACCTGCTGTTCTGTGCACGTCATATAAAGAGGCCCTACGGCTAAAACAATGAATTATGAAACGTCAAAACATACCCGCACGAAAAACTGCAGAAAGCGTTCAATAAGTTCCAGCCTCATCATCATAAGCAGCAGCTTGACGTCTCCCACTGCAGGCCATAGGCCTCTCCCATGTCTCTCCAATTAAGCCTGTCCTTCGCCAGTTGCGGTCACCGTATTCCTGCAAACTTCTTAATCTCATCCGCCCACCTAACTTTCTGCCGTTCCCTGCTACGTTTGTCTTCTCTTGGAGTCCACTCCGTTACCCTTAAGGACCACCGATTATCTTGCCTTCGCATTACATGCCCTGCCCAAGCCCACTTCTTCCTCTTGATTTCGACTAGGATGTCATTAACCCGCGTTGGTTACCTCACCCACTCCACGCGCTTCCATAGCTTGCTGCGTTGTCCTTAACTTAACCTGAACCCTCTTTGTTAGCCTCCACCTTTCTGCCCCATAGGTGAGTACCGGTAAGGTACAGCTGTTTTATACTTTTCTCTTGTGGGATATTGGTAAAATGTCATTCATGATCTGAGAGAACCTGCCATATGCGCTCCACCCCATTCTCATTCTTCTAGTTTTTTCCTTTTCGTGATCGGGGTCAGCTGTCACCACCTGCCCAAAATAGACATATTCTCTTACTACTTCCAGCCCCTGCCTACCAATTGCGAACTACTGCTCTCTTGCTAGGCTTTTGAACATTAATTTCGTTTTCTGGATGTTAATTTTTAGCCCCACCGTTCTGCTCTGCCTCTCTAATTCATTCATCATGCTTTGCAGTTCATGTCCGGAGTTTTTGGTCTCCGTATTTATGAGATGCGCGTTGTCCAGCCTACCTAATATTCATATCAGATTTTAAAGATTCAAAAACGTAGCAACCCTGCACTCTGTGGCGCAACTTGTTTTGCCTTGCTTTCAAATTACGTGCACTTGAGTGATTGCTTTTCCTGTAAACTTTTCGAAAAGCGCATGTATTTTGGCCCAATGTAAACAAAATTTGCAGGGCCTAGACGCCGAGAGTTAATGCCTTATCAAAATTCTAAAAACATTATGTATGCTATTTACTGTGGAATACACGACTCTCCATATATAAGGAGACTAACAGTAATTGTTAAAACGTTAACTTTCAGTATTAGTTAGCCAGCCTACTAGTTAGCACATCATAGTTGTATTGCGATGCGCTACACCCAACCTTACGTCGAAAAAAGAGCTCTTATAACTCAGAACCTCATTTTTAAAAAGTGCAGACCTTCTTACAGGAGCCCTGAACAGCTATTTGCCAAGGATATAGCAGAAGCGCACGAGAGATCGGTATTCCATCACTTTTCACCGCGCCGCAAAAATTGTTAAGCGAAGTTCAACACCGAAAATATCGCCTATTAAAAATGATGTTCCAACTCTCCCTACTTAATACCATCAACTCATACACGCGAGGCTCTCTCGGGGGAAAAAAAAATAAAAAGAAAAGACGGAGCGATGCTCCGCCCATGAATACGTCAAGCAATGGCGCTCGGCTTGTTGACTTCCGGTGGTCGCAGCCATTTTCCCACGCGTGAGTTTCGTCGTTCAGCCACTATCACATAGCCTCCTGTCCTAAACGCTGGGACACATGGCCGAAAAGTGAGGTGATTCACTGAGGCGCGCCGTTGCGAACGCCGTCGCAACGTCCGATCGCAGGTCGTCTCCTGCGTCCAACTTGCTAGATGTGAACGACGAGCCGCGCGCGGCAAAGACAATCAATGCGAGTGCGGAGAGCGGCAGCGTGATGATGACGTAGAGCGCGCTCCTCGAGGTGCTCGGGGCCGAGCAACGCCGGGCTGGCCTGCCAGCCTTGATATTGGCCGCCGGCGACTGAAAAACACGCTAGTATTGCTTGTTCACATTCTTAGCAAGCCCAGGAATAGATGGCTGTCAAAAATGCATAATTTCTGACGATCGTTGGCCAATAGCGAGTTGCTATAAGTTATGACTGCGATATGGGCAAATTTCATCCCAGAGCCACTTTGGTGCTGCTGCTATTTGGGGCGGTTCACCTGCCATCTGCTAGCTCCGTTGCTGAAGGCGTCGTGGAAATCGAACATATCTTCTATTATGGGAAGAGTTCGCAGTAAAGAGATGTGAAGAGTAGGCCTTTTATTATAGCGCAGGTGACTTCCGAAGCGCCAGCCGCTGTGGCTTCGATGCGAAACAGGCTATTGGCCTAACGACGACCACGGCAGCCGGGCAGCAGCAGAGCTCATCGCTCGGAGAGCCCGCGAGCGGCGCCGTTGCCGAAAGTTCCCAACATAAGAAGTCATGCTTTGTCGCTGCTGGGGTACAGCTGGCAGGCTTTCTGATAGCAAGGCGATCTTGTCTTGTGATATTTGTACACCATCCCAAGCAGCACTCAGGCACTGCTGCCCGGCGGCGAAGTGCGACATCTTTTGTGGGCGGCGCTTGGGTGGAGCGGCGCAGCGATGCTCGCCGCTCCGTGTGTCCCTGCTTGCTGTGGGGTGGCAGTTCGCAAGCCACGATTGGTGCGGCGCGTTTCGCACATGTGTCCCCTGCTTTAGCCTATCTGCTCGAACGACGTGCATCCGGAGCTCGAAGCGCGGCGGCGTGCAGCCACTGCTAAGATGGGCTTCGAGCCTTATCAGTGCACGCCATACCGAAATCGACAGGTCGACGACAGGGATGACAGCAGCGACTCGTCGGCGCAGCTAGGAGGCTCGCAAAGGCGGGCGCAAAGATTTTACGATAGCGCGTGCTTTTGTGAGCAGATGGATTTCCTTCTCCGCCGGGAGTACTACACTGCTTTCATGAAAAGCTCTGAATTCTTACCTCTGTATTCTTACACACGTATATATACGTGTGTTTTAAAAAATAATAAGCAATCAATAAAATTGTATTTCAAGGAACATCAGTGCTAAGTCGCGGAAGAGTTGCAAAAATTGCGCGCGACGTTAGTGGACAGAGCCAATGATAAGGGTCGCAAAGTCTATGCCCAGGCTGCCCGAGTTTACGTCACTGGGCAGGGGCGGCTAAAAACGTGCGGTGAGGTGTCGGCCGAATCGGCTGTGAGCGGCAAGATTTAAAAATTGTTTGTATATTCTTCGTTCCACGCGCAGCTTTTTGAATTCGACTAGAATACCTGCAGAGATCACCTCTACAGAGCTGTTGCATTAGAATATGATTGAGGAGACCATTTCAGGGTCCCTGTAAGTAATACTCCTCGTATAACGCTTTCGGCAAAAACAGCCATATGCGGATTCCCGACAATCGCAGCCACGCCTACACGTAGGCCAGGGACGTCAGCAATGAGAACAGGCGCTCTTAAACGGACTTACTTGTCGCCGCCAGTGAATTTTAGGCTGAAGATACCGTAGCTTCCTAGTGACATCCAGAAATTGTCCACATGCAGAGCGCCTTCCTGCCAAGGGAAGAAAAATAAAGGATAGTTAATAGACATAGAGCAATAAAAACTACCGCAGAAACGTCGCGTAGTCCGCGCCAGCAATAATGCGCACAATGTTTAAGTGAAAGTCTCCGAATTGAAACAGTTTCCTTAGCACGTGGTTGTCTTGCCGGCTGCATGCATTCCGCCACGCAAAAAACGTTTGTCGACGTTGATCAAAACAATTGCGGTAAGCATGTGTGGGCAGCCAGTGTTGTTTGCATGCTGCAATCACGCAATGAACCACAGGGGACGGATGGATGCCGTGGCGCCGACGGCTTTCTTACCAAGTTGGGGATAGCCTTTGAACCATCTTTGCCGTTGTTTCTTCCTGGCAACAACGCTATGCGTCGGCTGTCCTGAATGCGCGCAATGAGAGTTCGGCGCTGTTGCGTAAAGATATAAATAGCGCCCGTCCTGTCCATTGTATGCTATATGCGTCTATCTTACATAAGCGACAAATACTTTACCTTTTATTACTTAACGAACTAGGCCAACAGCTTGTTAAACTTTTAAAAAATCTGACTGTTCTGAAAAAAGCAAGAGGATAACAAGGTTCCGGCTTTTTGAAATATGCGATTTACCTGCTTTCCCTCTGCCACTGCATTACGAAAGACTGGTTGTGCTCTTCGTTGCACTTGGCGGACGGAAAAATATACAACAGCGTATAATGTGCAGTGCATTTTATTTGCTGTTGTGCTCCTTATCTTCTTGGGATTCTATGATTTGCTTGTTACTACTTTGCTCTTACACTTTTGGTCGATTGTACACCGCTGCACACTTCACCTTGACCTCCTCTTTCCTGTCATTTTCTGTACTTTCATATCATGTACTACTTCTGCCATGACGCTGAGAGCCAATCGGCAGTATTCTCGAAATAACCAAGTAAGCAACCTAACAAACAGCATCTCCTTTGCTTTGCTCGCGACAGCGTGTGGAGAAAAAAACTGCAATCCGAGGTCGTGCAAAACTGATGAAAATCAACGGGCCAACACGAAGCGCGGGAGGTAGGGGATGCCAAGGGTTCACATTTAAAGTAATTTCCGCAGACAGTGTAGGAGTAATGCCGAACGTTATCCTTAGATTCTAATTATCACTGAAAATAGGAGCAGTTGCAAGCGACTTCAAGCGCTTGATTCCTTGGCGAAAAAATCAAAATGTTTGGAATTACCGGCGAAGGACTCAACCTGTTTCTTCATTTCTGCAGTCTTGTTTATGCAGATTCATGACAATGCGTTTAATCAACCTGCATGAGAGTTTACCGATTTCTCACGCCACGTTGCGATTACTCGCTTTTAGGACAGCGTGTGCTTCGAGTATTGCTATTAGTCGCCCATAGGACATAAAAAATCTACGCCCCGTCAATTTGTCGTTCGAGATTTACTCGTTCTTTAACAAAAAAAAATGCAAATTGCAAATTGCAATCGCAACCAGTTCAAGGCCAATGAGAGGATGCACTGCACTTCAGCTAATCCAGAAGTGTTGCCGATCCGAAAACATGTGAATACTTCCAGTCTTTGGAGCGCATCCTCCATCTTCGTCAGAAGCTTTTAAATATGTAAATAGAAAGTTCATTGCAAGTCCCTGTTGCCCAAGGCAGGCTAAGGGACCTAAAGCTTTGTCCATTGTTAGGGGCACATCTCGATAAGCTTTAAATTCACTTGCACGTTACCTTCATGCATTCTTCATGCAGTGAACTTCGTCAGCCCATTTTTCGGACTATGCACTCCATCATTCCTTAGGTTACATCAATACTCGCCATTGCATCCTTAGTACCCATTTCATGGCCGCATTTTATCTTCATTTTTTTTATCTCTTCCACACTGCTCTCCTTCTGTCTTTATCTCCCTAATGCCCCTCCCTAGGCAGAGTAGCATACCAGCGATTTTTTTAACGCCGGCTAAATTCTCTGTATTTCATTAAAGAGTCTCTCTCTCTCTTCTACCCATTGCGTGCGAACCTGCGCCCGGACGCAGAGGCGCTTTAAAAAAATGCTCTTTTTATTTTCGCGCTGGTTTATGACGAGATGCAGTGCAATGGAAGAAAAAGTAGGTTGACTTGAAAGGGTACGTTTTATTTGGTTAACTGTGACATCTGACTATTTTTTATATGACAAGAACTATTGCTATCAGGAAACCGATACTGTTCTTATTTTCATTGTTTCGTTCTCATATTTTAATATACCGGCGCGTTGCAAATAACATTGTCGGGGGGGGGGGGGAGAGGTGGTGTTCTGACAACCAGACAACCCCCGGGCTACGCCCCTGTCTCGTGGCGACATTACGGGCGGTAGGCAGCATGCTCTCGCTTTCGATGTCATCACAGGAATAGCTGCCTGCTGGCTGGTTGGCGGCAAGCTTGCATCACGCGGCACTCCTGCCCCATTTACCAATTCAGCCATTGAGGTGGACGTCTGGACGTCGTTGCCTGGTGGACAGGCGAAGAGGCGGTGGCTCATTGAGAGGCGACACCACTGGAGTGTGGCTCCCAAGGTCGGCTGGCCTGGGCCAGGTTTGGTCAGGGGTGTCAGGTGCTGTGCTGCAAACTGGCGGCTTCGTGTTGGGGCCCTGGGGGATGTGCGATGGCACTTGGTCCGCGTGGCAATGTTGCTTGCCGTTCGCTGAGGCTACCATCGCCATCCGAGCTCATTTTGTGCTTGAGACAACTCCAGCCAACACTCTGGACCAGTTCTAGACTCTTTTCGGCCATGGTGCCGCTATCTTCACAAGAGGCATCACTCTAGCTTGCGCAGACGTCTTACATTCGCTTAATGCCTTCTCGATAGCGGCATCTAGCCCTGGCAACCAAAAAAAATGGTTCGCTCAAAGTTTTCATCGCTCCCATTCTTGAATGTTTCTTGCAGGAGCTTGAGAAGACCTACAGCGGCCGCTGACGGCACGATAGTTGCATGCCCCCACTAAGTGAGATCACGAATGACATCCAACTACGACGTTTGTTTTTTAAATACTGCCGGCACTGCCCCTCTGTCAGGTAGGTCGGCCATCCATGCGGTATCCAATTCCGCAATAGCTGTAAAAGAAGGTCACGGATGGTCAGGGCCGCCAACTCTTTGGCCCTTATGGGCGTCGCCTTCACAGTCGAAGCATATAATGTATATTGGTGCGCGTCTTTCTGTTCCTCTTGGTGCTACTCCAGCGGGAAAGGGAGACGGATGACGGCATCGGCGTTTATGTTTTCGGACACTTTACGACACGCCAGGTTGTAGCAATATCCTCCCAACAGCGGGGCCCAGCATTCAATGCGAACAGTGACCATCGGCGGAAGATTCTTGTCCGGGCTGAACAGGAAAGAGGATGTTCACTAATCTTTATTGAATATTATGTTTACCGATGCACTGTAGTCTTCTTTTATTCCTCTATCAGTGTTCTTTTGCTGCCGGTTTTTTACTACGGGGGTGCGTCCCTGTGTCAAGCCAGTCATAGGCTTTTTTGGTGCACCCCTAACATCTCTGATGTTGAAATAAAGGTATTTGTGTTTGTGTATGGTCTGTTACCAGCTCGAAGTGGTTTTCGTACAGATAATCTAAACCTTGTTACGCAAAACACGAGAGCCAGCGCCTCCTTCTCTAGCTGGTAATAAATCTCGGCATTTTTTAGCGCTCGCCACCTTAAACCCATAGGTCATGAACGCCGACTACTCAAGGCGACAACACGGGTCCGGACCTATTATCGACACATCACACTCTAAACGAAGCGGCTTCTTGGGGTCGAAATGCACCACATGTTTTGCATTCTCCACTGCCGCCTTGCGTGCTTTAAAAGCCATCTGTTGTCGTTTGTCCCAGAACCGCTTCATGATATCCGCCCACAAAGCGTATAAGGGCACCTGTAGTTGACACATCTGGCAAAAACTTCCAGTAGTTTAAAAGGCCTAAAAAGCGTTCATTTCACTCACCGAGCTGGGTCGTGGGGTGTCGAGCAGCGCTATGATGTTATCACTTTTAGGACGTAGGCCATTTTTACCATTGACGTGCATGAGAAACATAACTTGCATGAAAAACATAACTTGTCACTGCGGAACTTGCATTTTTTCTGCTGTAGACGGAGGACGTGATCCATCAGACGTTGTAGCACTTCCTCCAGGATCTTGTAGTCTTTCGGCTTTTCAGCTACAGTAATGTGGTCCAGATAAACCTCCACCCCGGGAATGAAATTAAGCGCGGGTTCCATGTGCGCTGAAAGATTTCCTGCGCTGAGGACACCCCGAAGGCTATTCTGGTGAAAGAGATTAGGTCCTTGTCCAAGTTTAGAACAGCTAGCTTCTTCGAGTCTTCGTCTGCGGGCAGCTGATTATAGGGGCTGCGAAAATCAAATGTGTTGAAAAGTTCTCCGTCGCTTATATTCGCAAAGATATCGCCAACCCGTTCCACCGGCTATTGCTCCTTAACGGTCGCAGCATTATCCGTGAGACAGAAGTAACCGCACAAGCGCAGCCGCCCATCCTTCGCGACTGCGGGCACGACGGGTGTGGCCTATTCCGACGATGTCACCGGTGATAACGCCTCTTCGTTCAGTGGCGTATGTAGCTCTTCTGACACAATTTGCTTCCGAGCGTACGGCACAGTCCGAACTTTACAAAACCGGGGCCAGTCATCTTCTCTGACAATCAGGTGGACCGGCTGTCCTCGCAGAAATCCATGGCCCGGAGCAAAGACGTCTGTAATCACTTCATGCACTTTAGCGCGCGTCCCCAGACACTCTTAGAGCGTATGGGGGTAGCGGTCTCGGTCAGAAAAGAGATGCCCTCGGCTCAGCGTGGCAAGCTCAGCCGGAGACTAGCTACCAAGTGACACGGGAGGCGGTCGTTTGGTGCCCAGCTTTCGTCGGAAGCACGCCAGATAATGGGTCGGAGCCAATGGTTCTCAAAGAAAATAAAGTTTATACAACAAAGAGACGATACACAGCTTTATGAGTTGCCAAACACAGTTGACGCCAAGCACAGCTTTATGAGTTGGTAACGGACCTTCATAATTCATTGCACCTGTCTCATTATGTAGATTATATTTTTATTGATCTTTTAAAAGCGTTCTACCTTGTACCTCATAAACGACTAACACTGAAAATACGCAGCATCGAACTCGACGCCAAAGCAACTCGATGGCTTGAACAGTTGCTATCAAATCGTTCTCAAGCGGTTAAATTAAATCATAGTTCCAGCCTAACCCTTGTCAAGTCTGGCGTCCCTCAAGGCTCAGCAATGGGACCGCTTTTATGTTTGATATATATTAATGATATAGCACTAAATGTCAATTCGATAGTCCGCCTTTTTGCCGACGATTGTGTAATTTACAGAGATATATCTAGTCCTAACGACGTCATATAGCTTCGCACTCTTACCTGAACAAGCTAACAGTGTGGTGCGGCAAATGGCAGGTGCAGATAAATAAAGAAAAGACCAAACATTTGAAATTCACTTCTGTTTCAAAATCACAGCCAAACACCTACATAATAAATGATAGCATAGTACACTCGGTTCCATCGATTAAATACCTCAGCATCCTGCTAAATTCTAGCTTAACATGGAGAGACCACATCGAATATATTAAGGCGAAAGCCTTTAATGCCTCACACTGTCGTTAGCAGACGCTGTTGGCAGCCTTGTCGACAGAAGTGCCGGCGGCCGGGTCGACAGACGAGTCGGCAGATTTGTCCGCCTTTCGGCGTCACTGCTTGAAAAGAAACTGCGCCGAGGGTGGGAATCGAACCAGAGCCTTTGGGGTTAGAAGCGGAGACACTACCACTCCGCCACGAAGGCTCAAGGTTCGAGCATAAATAAAGGCGCATCTAGTGAATACATGGATTTCATAAATAAAATCAAAGGAATAAAGTGAAGGAAAGGAAAAATAAAATAAGAAAATAAACAAAATTAAAAATAATTAATAATATTATGAAAATAAAAATAAAAACAATAGAAATAAGAAAATATCATAAAACAAAATACGAAAAATAATAACTAGATAAAAACAAACAGTGGGCCAGGAAACGCTTTCGCCTTGCAGCAGTTTAGAGAGTCAAAGTACCCCCTGAATTCTTACATCTAAAGCACAAGGAAAACCTGGCTTTCCGAATGGGCACTTATTAATTTCAGGTGCGTAATATATATACATCTTTAAACAATACCAAAGCACGGGATATCGACGATATTCAAATAGAACCGGTAAAATATGTGCTCGATGCCATTGCCCCGCTGCTTGCTCATATTGTCACGTTGTAGTGACGGCATTCCAGCGGTCAGGAAGACACCAGAAATACTTGCAAACGAAGCTCTTTATTTGGGCTGACTTGGGCCCGCAAAATAACTGAATCACTCGGTGGCGGCGTAAGCAACAAGCGTGCTCGTCAATCGTCGATCTACGAATGCCTGCTGCTCGCGGCATCGTTCAATTTAAAGCCGGCAAGGAAACTTTGAGATAACAGGTCGAGATCATCTAGAGTACTCTAGAAAGAAGTAGATGCAGCTGTTCATGGCTGTGAACAATCGAGATTAGTCCGGTCGCTCCTCGCGTCACGAACAAAAGTGATAACAACCCTTTCCTGCAGCCTTGAGCGTGAACGAACAAACACTATAATGATACGTGGCATTATCCCCCTTCCAAAGAAGCATCGTCTCGATGCTTTAAAGTGAAAATAAACACGGAGAATGAAAACTTCAAGTCCTTTAGCGTTCATAATATGGCTTCAAGCGTACGACATGTACGACTTCCGGGCGTGTGCGGCGTCGCTGAGATGCTGTCGTGCCGTCGGGGATGACTTCATAGTCGAGGTCAGCGATGCGGCGGAGAACCTTGTACGGGCCAAAGTAGCGTCGCAGCAACTTTTCACTCAATCCACGGCGGCGAACTGGCGTCCATATCCAAACACGATCACCTGGTTTGTAATGCGTGTCTCGTCGGCGCAGATTGTAGCGTCGGGCGTCGGTGCGCTGCTGGTCTTGAATGCGAAGCCGCGCAAGTCTTCGGGCTTCCTCGGCGCGATGAAGGTAGGCGGCGACGTCGAGGTTGTCTTCGTCGGAAACGTGCGGGAGCATTGCGTCGAGTGTTGTCGTGGGCTTCCTGCCGTATACCAGCTGGAATGGGGTAAACCTGGTTGTCTCCTGGACGGCAGTATTATAGGCGAAGATCACGTAGGGCAGAATGGAGTCCCACGTCTTGTGTTCGGCGTCGATGTACATTGAGAGCATGTCTGCGGTGGTCTTGTTCAGACGCTCTGTGAGTCCGTTGGTTTGTGGATGATAGGCAGTTGTCCTCCGATGGCTTGTCTGACTGTTGTTGAGAATGGCTTGCGTCAGCTCCGCTGTAAACGCCGTTCCTCTGTCTGTGATGAGCAATTCGGGGGCGCCGTGTCGCAGGAGAATTTGTTCGACAAAAAATTTAGCGACTTCTGTTGCGGTACCATTAGGCAACGCTTTTGCTTCGGCGTATCGGGTCATGTAGTCGGTAGCCACGATGATCCATTTGTTACCTGATGATGAAGTCGGAAAGTGGCCGAGGAGGTCCATCCTAATTTGCTGAAAGGCTTAGTTGGAGGTGGTATGGGGTTCAGGAGTCCGGCTGGTCTAGTCGGAGGTGTTTTGCGTCGCTGACACTCACGGCACGTTTTCACGTAATGGGAAACCTCGGCAGCTAACCGCGCCCAATAGTACTTCTCCTGGATGCGGTGCAACGTGCGAGCAATACAGAGATGCCCTGCAGTCGGCTCATCATGGCATGCCTGCATAATTTCTTGCCTGAGATTTTTGAACACGACAAGAAGATGCACTGTCCTATTGGGCGCGAAGTTCTTCTTCAGGAGGACATTATTGTGAACGACGAAGGATGACAGTTGGCGCTTGAACCCTCGGGGAGGCGATGCGGTCTTTCCTTTCAGATAAGCAACTAGGCTTTGCAACTCAGGATCCTAGCGCTGTTGCTGCGCGAAACTGCTCGCGCTGACCGGTCCTAAGAAAGCGTCGTCGTGTTCCTCTTCCGGTGCTGCGTCGACGGGGGCTCGGGACAAGCAGTCCGCGTCGGAATGATTGCGGCCAGATTTGTAGGCTACAGTTATGTCAAATTCTTGAAGACGCAAGCTCCAACGAGCAAGGCAACCAGAGGGATTCTTCAAATTGGCAAGCCAGCACAGAGCGTGGTGGTCGCTCACAACCTTGAATGGTCGTCCGTACAGGTAGGGTCGAAATTTGGACGTGGCCCAAATAATGGCGAGACATTCTTTCTCGGTCGTCGAATAGTTGGCTTCGGCTTTCGACAGTGAACGACTTGCGTACGCGATAACTTTCTCCTGTTCACCATCTTTCTAAACGAGGACCGCTCCTAAGCCCACACTGCTTGCATCTGTATGAATTTCGGTTTCGGCGTTTTCATCAAAGTGTCCGAGCACAGGAGGGGACTGTAAGCGGCGCTTCAGCTCTTTGAAAGCTTCCTCTTGCGGCCTTTCGCATTTAAAAAGCACGTCAGCCTTGGTAAGTTGGGTCAAAGGTTGAGCGATGCGCGAAAAGTTCTTGACGAATCGCCGCTAATAAGCGCACAATCCAAGGAATCTGCGTATAGCTTTCTTGTCATTAGGCTGTGGAAACTCTGTGATCGCAGCCGTCTTCTGGGGTCGGGGCGAACTGCATCCTTGCTTACGACGTGAGCAAGGAACAGCAGCTCCTCGTAGGCGAAGTGGCACTTCTCTGGTTTCAGTGTCAGGCCTGAAGACTTGATCGTTTCCAGCGCCATCCGAAGCCTTCTGAGGTGGTCTTCAAAGCTTGAGGAGAAGACAACAACGTCATCTAAGTAGACTAGGCAAATCTGCCACTTCAAGCCTGCGAGCACCGTATCCATTACTCGCTGGAACGTCGCTGGGGGAGAGCAGAGGCCGAAGGGCATCACCTTGAACTCGAAGAGTCCGTCTAGCGTGATGAACGCAGTCTTCTCGCGATCTCTTTCGCCGACTTCAACTTGCCAGTATCCGCTCTTCAGGTCCATCGATGAGAAGTACTTAGCGTTGCATAGCCGATGCAATGTGTCGTCGATGCGGGAGAGGGGGTAGACATTCTTCTTCGTAATGCTGTTCAGGCAGCGTTAATCGACGCAAAAGCGAAGGGTACCGTCTTTCTTTTTCACTAGGACGACTGGAGCTGCCCAAGGGCTTCTCGATGGCTGGATGACGTTGTCACGAAGCATTTCCTCAACTTGCTTGCGAATAGCTTGGCGTTCTAGCGGCGATATGTGGTAGGGGCTGTGTCGCAGGGGTCGGGCATGTTCGTCTGTGACAATGCGGTGCTTGCCAAGCCGGGTTTGTCGCACATTCGATGCTGATGAGAAGCAATCGCTGTACTTTTCAAGAACACTGCGTATTTGGTCTTGTCTGCTCCGTACTAATGCCGGGTTGATATCAAACGTTGGTTGATGGCCTTGGTCAAATGGTTCTACGGGTTGGTCGGGTAGGGCAAATATGTCTCTGATGTCTGCCAGCTCGTCGAGGAAAGCGATCGTCGTTCCTTTGTTTATATGCCGGTATTCTTCGGTGAAGTTGGTTAGCAGCACCTCGGCTTGGCCATTTCGTATTTGGGCGACTCCCCTTGCGACGCCCAGTCCTCGATCAAGGAGTAACTGGGTGTTCCCCTCGACGACGCCTTCGGCAGTTTCGATGTCTCCTGTACCTATGCAGGCGACGACACTTGATCGGGGCGGCACGCTCAGTGCTTCGTCGAGGACGTTTAAGGCAACGCGATGAGTCGCTGTCGTCGCTGCAGATATGGCTTTGTCCGTGGAAAGCTTGATCGACTTGGATCGAAGGTCGATGATCGCCCGATGTTCATTCAGGAAGTCCATTCCCAAAATAACGTCTCGCGAGCATCTCTGTAGGACCAGGAAGGTTGTAGCATAGGTTCGCCCGTTTACTATAACCCTCGCGGTGCAGCGTCCTGACGGCGTAATAAGGTTCCCACCTGCGGTGCGGATCAGCGGGCCATCCCAAGTTGTTGTTACTTTCCTGAGTCGGACAGCGAATGGCCCGCTCATGACGGAGTAGTCAGCTCCCGTGTCGACCAAGGCAGTAACCGCGTGACCATCGACCGTAACTTCAAGGTCACTTGTTCGCGTTTTCGTGCTACACGTGGTCTTCGGTGTACGATCTCGGCCTCGTCGGGTAGTGAGGCTGCGGTAGGCGTACTGCGACGTTACTTCACTGGGCAGTGGTAAAAGCTTCAAGTCGGGCGGCGTCGTCGTCGTCGGTGTTGTCGTCGTAGTTGAGGCATGGTCTTGAGTACTCGTCGATGGAGGATCTTTATCATTGCGCTCAGAACCAACCTCACCTCCAGAGGCTGCTTTATTTAGTTTAACCTTCGGGGGCTGGGGGAGCGTCCACGAACTGCATAGCCTCGGCTAGGAGATACATAGCGCGGTGACAATGACGACGGAGAACGCGATAGGCGGCTCCGCGATGAGTATGCTTCCCGACGCAAAAACTCCTCGATTTCGGCTGGTCGCTGGTCGGGTCGGGGTCGTGGAGCGTCGTAAGAGAACCCTCGGATGCCCCAGTCTTCTGTATGGGCAGTGCCGGAGGACGTGACCGGCTTCGCCACAGTGGAAGCATAGTGGGCGGCGCTGGTCGGGAGTTCTCCACTCGTCGCATTTCCTCGGCTGTGTGCGACGCTCGTAGGACGGGCGGGTTGGGACGAGAGGGCGGCGGTCCAGCGCAGCTGGCTGAGGGCGATAGGGGCTGGGGTCCCGTCGTCGAGGTGCAGGACGGCGCACTGCTGCGGCGTAAGTCATGGCTCGAGGCTCCAGAGGCTGCGTGGTGGTCGGTGTCACAGCCAAGGCCTGTTGCACCTCGTCCCGGATGACGTCGGTGAGCGAAGTAAGCTGCGGCAGCGTTCCCGTTGGCAGCAATCGTCGGAGCTCTTCACGCACAACTTGACGTATAACCTCCCGCAGGTCATTGTTGTTAGCGGTGTCCAGACAGCTTGCTGAGAAAACGCGCTGCTGGCGGTCATACTGGCGGGCTCGGCCATCAGGAGTTTTTTCATCGTGGATGCCTCTTCTACAAATTCCGCGACGGTTTTCGGTGGGTTGCGGACGAGGCTGGCAAAGAGTTGCTCTTTGAGTCCTCGCATAAGAAGCTTTACTTTTTCTTCTTCTTTCATGTCTGCGTCGGCACGCCGGAAGAGACGCTTCATCTCCTCAGTGTACATTGCAACGGTCTCGTTTGGATGTTGTATGCGAGACTGTAGCAGCTGCTGGGCTCTCTCCTTTCGCACGACGTTCGTGAAAACCTTCAGAAGCTGCTCCTTGAAGGTTTCCCAGTTCGTGAGGCTAACTTCCTCATTCTCAAACCAGATTCTTGCTGGTCCCTCCAAGGCGAAGAAGACGTACCGAAGTTTCGTAGCATTATCCCAGTTGTTGAAGACAGCCACCCGGTCGGACTGTTCCAGCCATTCTTCGGGGTCGGCGCCAGGCGAAGCGTCGAAGGTTCGTGGCACTCGGGGCTGCTGAAGAATGATTGGACTGCCGTCTGGGGCAAGCTCATGGTAGACGTTTCTGCTGGCTTTCGCTTCCGGGTAGGGTCCGGCAGAATCCCAAACTCTGGTGCCTCCCCTTGCAGGCGTCGGTTTGCGCGGTGGACTGGACTCAGGTCCTGCGGTTGATGACTCAGAGGGCTGGCGTCACGACTTGTGGGGGGTGTCCGGAACATGAATGGCTACCCAGCACCTCCACCAGATGTCACGTTGTAGTGACGGCAGTCCAGCGGTCAGGAAGACACCAGACATACTTGCAAACGAAGCTCTTTATTTGGGCTGACTTGCGCCCGCAAAATAACTGAATCACTCGGTGGCAGCGTAGAAAGAGAAGTTTATTTTTTTCTAATGTCAACAAAAAAATACAAAGCAAAACTGCTGAACTCAATGCTCTGATTAGTCAACCACATGCGCAGTGACGCAGCACTGAGCACGTCAGTAAGGCAGTAATATTGCCGACACTCGACCGCCGCGCAGGACGATAAAGTATGTCGACCATTTGCGCAAGAACTCAGCCTCACTCATTGTCAGTGCGTCCACGCATGCTTGCTCAAGGAGGCGCGTGCGGAGGCGCTGTAACATTGGAAACATTGCTCTTTGCGGACGCCCATTTAAGGAAGCCGCTCCACGCTGCCGCCACAAAACGAACATGCCGACACACAAGAGCATATTTTTAAACAGTTCGCGTGAACTAGAGCGCGCTTCGAGGCGGGTTACGAACATTCGTGACACTAGTACCCAAAAGGTGCGCGCCACTACACAGTCGAACATTGCGTGCCGCAATGTTTCTAAGAGACCGCATTCCGGGCATCGGGCGGAGGGCGCCACGCTCCACGCCGCAAGGCGGTCTCTTGTGGGCAGGACCCGCCAGCCTCGCAGCCAGCCGAAGTCCCTGACATCTGCAGGAAGCGCAGCTGAGGTCAGTTGGCGCCAGCGTGCCCGACTCGTTTTCTGGAGTTGTTCGCGGGTCAGCTCAGCGACCGTTAGTGCTTCACACATCCTGGAGGGCGGGGTTTCATCAACATCCAGATCGGGCGCGCTGGCAGTCAACGACGCCAGTGTGCGACGCACGTTAACGAAAAATGCCGGCGGCTGCTCGGCTGTAGGGCCAACCACGTGTTGTGTAAAAAACACGTTACGCGCTGTACCCAGAAAGTATGTGAGGAGTGTTCTCCCGGGATAGTCTGGGTTGCGTACACGATCTCGTACTCCTCGCAAGGCGAGCACATTGCACATGGTGCGGATACAAGGTATACCAAACCCACCCATGTACGATGGAAGGCGCATGAACATTCGTGACACAAGTTCGGTTTTGCCCGCCCAAACGATAGAGCCACAGGCCTAGGTTAGCCTGCGAGCAAACGTGCGCGGTGGGTTTGCGACGCGGGCGACAAAAAAACATGCGGCTCGGTGGCAGCGTAAGCAACAAGCGTGCTCGTCAATCGTCGATCTACGAATGCCTGCCTGCTGCTCGCGGCATCGTTCAGTTTAAAGCCGGCAAGGAAACTTCGAGATAACAGGTCGAGATCATCTAGAGTAATCTAGAAAGAAGTAGATGCAGCTGTTCATGGCTATGAACAATCGAGATTAGTCCGGTTGCTTCTCGCGTCACGAACAAAAGTGATAGCAACCCTTTCCTGCAGCCTTCAGCGTGAACGAACAAACACTACAATGATACGTGGCAATATCTACAACCTTGCGTTATCAACGGGTTGCTTCCCTAAGCTGATGCAAGTTTCCAAAGTTATAGTTTTGTTTAAAAGTGGCGAGAGAAATGATTTACGAGATTGCAGGCCAATTGCCATTTTGCCTATTTTTTCGAAAGGTCCGTAGAAAATAATTTATAAAAGATTATCCAATTTTTGTCAGAAGTTTCATGTTATCAGCCCGTCACAGCATGGATTCCTCTACGGGAAGTCCACTGAAACGGCTCTGCTGACGTAGAAGGTAATTATTTGAAATTAAGCCTTTGAAATTAAGCTATTTTGCATAGGGATTTACGTTGATTTTTCAAAGGCTTTTGACAGCCTCAATCACAAAACTCCGTTTAAAAAGCAGGAATTGTACGGAATTCGTGGGACATCCATACTTTTGCTTAAGTCCTATCTGCAGCATCGTGTCCAGTGCGTTAGCATTGGAAACGCTACATCATCCTTGCAGGATATTTCTACAGGTGTACCCCAAGGAAGTATTCTGGGGCCACTGCTTTTCATTTTGTATATTAATGACATTACTTCTATTAGCAATGACCCTAAATATGTTATATATGCAGACGATACTACGTTATTATTTCAAAGTAGTGACATGCAGTCTCTGGTGCACACAGTTAATGACACCCTGTTAGCATTAAATAAATGGAGTGAACTAAACCCACTAATACAACATTTTGGGCGAGTTGGTTACATACATTCATTATTACAGCGCAAAGACGGCACAGAACAAGAAGGGGACACAACAGCGCTGACTGTCAACTAAGATTTATTCGAGACCAGCAGGGTTTATATACCACCTGGCGATCAGAACAGGAAAACAAACATACAAGAATAGCTGTAGGCACGCGCATGGGTACAGTAACGGCGGTTATCCGGCACGTGTCAGATTTCACAATCTAGATACTTCATCTCTTTCTGGGACAATGCCACTGATGGTGCGCTTATGCACTCGTCCTGCAGTCTTATAATCATAGCAGCTTCTATTATTTCTCTTGTCAATGTGTCTCGGTGTTTCCCTATGACACTGCATTGCCTATACATCGGTTTACACTTATCGTCGCTGTCATCTTCTGCGCTGCAGTCCCTGCAATGTTTGGCTACGTGGCCTGTGGTAGCCACACGTGCGACATTGTCACTATGCTCTTTTAGTCTTTTGTTGAGACAGCGGCCAGTCTGCCCGATGTATTTTTTCCCACAGGACATGGGCAGTGAATACACCACACCTTCTTTACATGGTACAAAATGATCCCCGTGTTTAACTTTACACCTGCGCGTTTCGTTAGTCGTGCAGTTAACTTTTTTGCACAGGCTAGAAAGCTTTTCCGGCGCTGAAAATACCACGTCAACGCCTGCCCTACTTCCAATTTTTCGGAGGTTGTGCGACACCTGATGGAGATAAGGCAAAACAACAACCTTTCTTTTTTCCCTTTGCCTAACCGGTTCGCTAGTGTGGCGAGGTCTCAGGTTTTTTAGCTGCTTTTCTGCCACTGACACTAGTACATCGGACGGATAACCAGCCATCGTAAGGCGATCAACTTGTTTCGCAAAGCTTAGTTCCATACTATGCTGGCAACACTTCTTTAAAACATTATTAAAAACAGAATGAATAATGGCCCTTTTTACAAGTTTCGAATGAGCTGATGCATATGGCAGGATGGGTTTTTTTGCTCGAGGCTCGTACGACCAACACACATGGGACGGAGTGAAATGAAGGGCGAGATCTAAGAACCTGATAGAATCATTAACTGGGGTTTCATGTGTCAAAACCAGTGGTTTAAGACACTCTATGAACACTGAATGAATCTTTAAGAACTGCTGCTCAAAACTGAGGTTGTCATCCTGTACTAATACAAAGTAATCGTCAACAAATCTAAAAATGCGGCACACACCGAGCCCTTCCAAACGATCTTGCAGTGTTTTGTCACGCAAGGCCAAAAACATATCGCTAAGAACCGGGGCTAGGCACGAACCAATACATATCCCGTCTTTCTGAATGTGCATATCCCCATTCCATTCTACAAAAGTCGAACTAAGATAAAACGATAACAATTCTAGGAAGGCATCGGCGGAAATTCCGCACTCGTTTTGGAAGGCTATAACACCATGCTTATCTATGTGCTTATTCACAGCTGACAAGATTTCCGCCTGCGGAATTGTGTAATATAAGTCTTTTACGTCGACTGAAAATCCCTGCAGCTTTTTATCGTGATCCCATCCTTTTAGGAAGGTGATTACTTCGTCAGAATTTCTTATTCTAAAAGGGTCATCGATCGTTAAAACGTTGAGTTTCTGTTGCAAGTATCTTGCGACATGCTTCTGCCATGTCCCTGCTTCTGAAACTATTGCACGAAACGCAGAAGCAGGGACATGGCAGAAGCATGTCGCAAGATACTTGCAACAGAAACTCAACGTTTTAACGATCGATGACCCTTTTAGAATAAGAAATTCTGACGAAGTAATCACCTTCCTAAAAGGATGGGATCACGATAAAAAGCTGCAGGGATTTTCAGTCGACGTAAAAGACTTATATTACACAATTCCGCAGGCGGAAATCTTGTCAGCTGTGAATAAGCACATAGATAAGCATGGTGTTATAGCCTTCCAAAACGAGTGCGGAATTTCCGCCGATGCCTTCCTAGAATTGTTATCGTTTTATCTTAGTTCGACTTTTGTAGAATGGAATGGGGATATGTACATTCAGAAAGACGGGATATGTATTGGTTCGTGCCTAGCCCCGGTTCTTAGCGATATGTTTTTGGCCTTGCGTGACAAAACACTGCAAGATCGTTTGGAAGGGCTCGGTGTGTGCCGCATTTTTAGATTTGTTGACGATTACTTTGTATTAGTACAGGATGACAACCTCAGTTTTGAGCAGCAGTTCTTAAAGATTCATTCAGTGTTCATAGAGTGTCTTAAACCACTGGTTTTGACACATGAAACCCCAGTTAATGATTCTATCAGGTTCTTAGATCTCGCCCTTCATTTCACTCCGTCCCATGTGTGTTGGTCGTACGAGCCTCGAGCAAAAAAACCCATCCTGCCATATGCATCAGCTCATTCGAAACTTGTAAAAAGGGCCATTATTCATTCTGTTTTTAATAATGTTTTAAAGAAGTGTTGCCAGCATAGTATGGAACTAAGCTTTGCGAAACAAGTTGATCGCCTTACGATGGCTGGTTATCCGTCCGATGTACTAGTGTCAGTGGCAGAAAAGCAGCTAAAAAACCTCAGACCTCGCCACACTAGCGAACCGGTTAGGCAAAGGGAAAAAAGAAAGGTTGTTGTTTTGCCTTATCTCCATCAGGTGTCGCACAACCTCCGAAAAATTGGAAGTAGGGCAGGCGTTGACGTGGTATTTTCAGCGCCGGAAAAGCTTTCTAGCCTGTGCAAAAAAGTTAACTGCACGACTAACGAAACGCGCAGGTGTAAAGTTAAACACGGGGATCATTTTGTACCATGTAAAGAAGGTGTGGTGTATTCACTGCCCATGTCCTGTGGGAAAAAATACATCGGGCAGACTGGCCGCTGTCTCAACAAAAGACTAAAAGAGCATAGTGACAATGTCGCACGTGTGGCTACCACAGGCCACGTAGCCAAACATTGCAGGGACTGCAGCGCAGAAGATGACAGCGACGATAAGTGTAAACCGATGTATAGGCAATGCAGTGTCATAGGGAAACACCGAGACACATTGACAAGAGAAATAATAGAAGCTGCTATGATTATAAGACTGCAGGACGAGTGCATAAGCGCACCATCAGTGGCATTGTCCCAGAAAGAGATGAAGTATCTAGATTGTGAAATCTGACACGTGCCGGATAACCGCCGTTACTGTACCCATGCGCGTGCCTACAGCTATTCTTGTATGTTTGTTTTCCTGTTCTGATCGCCAGGTGGTATATAAACCCTGCTGGTCTCGAATAAATCTTAGTTGACAGTCAGCGCTGTTGTGTCCCCTTCTTGTTCTGTGCCGTCTTTGCGCTGTAATAATGAATAAACCCACTACTTATTAATACCTCAAAAACAAATCCTGTCTTTTTTAAACCACCGCAACGTGTGATGCTAACAAACTATGAATTATACCTTGGAAATTGCCGAATAAGATTTGTTGAGACAATGAAAACTTTAGGTGTTTACTTTAACACAAACATATCATGGGATGCCCACTTTCAACATGTCGAAGTACAACTTTCAAAAAGTGCCGGGATACTCGCTAGATTTCGCTATTTTCTTACTATTTCTATTAAGATTTTGATCTATAACGCCTTGTTTCTTTCTTATCTTAATTACTGTTTTTTGGTATGGGGAAATTCTACTCAGAAGAATGTTACCAGAGTACACCTTTTCCAAAAAAGGTCAATCTGTTACATTGCAAACATGAATTATTATTCTCACACTAAAGGACCACTTAAACGTTACAATATTGTTCCTTTACATAATATATATGACTACTGTTTATGTGTTAAGTACAAGAAATGTGTCAATAATTACCAGGACGTGTTTCTGCAGCTAGCTGATCTTAAGGCCAATGTACCAATTTACACACTTCGGCACCAAAAATTCTGGAACGTTCCAAGTTCTAGAACTCAATTCGGTTGCCAGATGTGGTGTTCCACTATGCCACGCCTTCTAAATACCTTTTGTACCAGCAACGTACAATTGGAAAAATGCAGCTTGCGTTCCATCAAAAGCAGGTTCCTCTCATAACTTGTCGATGTAAATGAATGGTGGAAGAGTGATCTGTACCATGTTTATATTTTTCTTTTCTTAATAGTACTTCATCTACAAATTAACAGAGTATGGATTGATATGTGATTACTTTGTGTGCTGTTTCGCTGTATGCCATGTACAGGGGGGCGCCGGCGCATTCAAGCAAAAATTTTTTCGCTTTTTGCCGGTGCCTACCCACATCTTTTTGGTGTAAATAAAAAAGAATGAATGAATGAATATCTAGCCGGCAGGGACACCAGGCTTCAAGCATTCAATTTTCTTGTTCGCCCTTCACTGGAATATGCGTCAATCATATGGCATCCCTACCAAATCACCCTCACCAATATACTCGAAGCCGTCCAGAATAAAGCCGCGCGATTCATCTTATCATCGTACTCGAGAATTCAAAGCGTTTCATCTTTGAACGAAGAGCTCTACATGCCGGCCCTCGCAATGAGCAGAAAATTTGCCCGATTATCTTGTTTTCATGCCCTCTTTCACAGCAGTAAATCATTTGTCCGGTTGCACATCTTACCGCCACCTCATACTTCACGTCGCACAGATCATATCTACAAAGATAACCCCATCTTCACTCGGACGGAAAAGTACAAGAATTCGCCTTTAAGCTTGTCAATAAAAGAACGGAATGAGTTGCCCTCCAGCATCGCTACTATAACCCAGTTTTCCTTATTTCAATCGGAATTGCTAACTTATCTGGAATCCCAGCGCGTTCAGTAACCAGATATTCTTTTATATCACTTACTTGCAAACCAGTATGTTCTCTTTTCTCAACCTGATGTATTAACCACCTAAAGTGCTTTTTTACCTTTGAAAACTGTGATCTGATTTGTCCCCTCCTATGTAATGCCCCGAGTGGGCCCTTAGGGTATTTGAATAAATAAATAAATAAAAAATTCACAATCACTCGTGCGAGCACATACAAAGTGATTTACAATACAATGCAACTCGTGCACAGTATAACGCGACAGAGATTACAATACAAAAGAAATCTTGCACCTAAAGAGCACTAACATCGGAGAGAGGCAGACCAACAAACACAATTTGTTCATCGGGCACTGGGACAGTCCGACGACCAGTGGTTTACGACGGAGCCGTCCCGCAGGTCCGCCCACGCTGCCTCATTGGTCTGTAGCTGGGCGAGTGGTGTTGCCCCGGTAATCCAGCGGGAGCGCTTCTCTGAAGCTTGAACTGCGGCTCGGGCTCACAGACAGTGGTCAGCGCCCTTCATATACAGGCAAGCTGCACGTCGGTTCGTTCTTCGTGCCAAGGATCGCGCGCACATGCACGCAGTATGAGCTGTGCAATTTCCTTCGCCACTCACGCCGGGTAAGCGTCCACATTGCTCAGGCGCGAAGACTGGCTTTGAGATGCTTTGAAAGCTTTCTTGTGTGCGCCGCGGCCGGTACGCGAGTAAAGAGGGAGGGGGCATCACATAGCAAGGGGACGTGTCACATGATATCTTTTTGTACTTCGCGGGCATCTGGAGTGAACGAAAGCAAGCTAATACGTAATAGATGGGAAGTTAGAAACTGTCGAATCGCGTGCTTGTAGGCCGTTCCACAACTTTTTCTTCTTTCGCCTCTCTTCGGTGTTTGCGAAGCTGGTTAAGTAATATCGACTAATTATGCAATTAAGAACATTACCCAAATAGTGTGATTTGCTCCATACAACGGCCTGCAACATGCATTTGGTTGTGGCGTCTTAGAGTGGAGCGGCATATTGCCACGTATCGTTGTAGTGTCCGTTCGTTCGCGCAAGGCCGCAGAAAAAGGGTGTTATCATTTGTGTTCGTGACGCTAGAAGCGACCGGTCTAATCTCGAATGATCACAGCCATGCCGAGCTGCATCTACGTGTTTCCTGATTACTCTAGATGATTTCGACCTGTTATCTCGAAGTTTCCTTGGCGGCTTTAAATTGAACAATGCCGCGAGCAGCGGGCATTCGTAGTTCGACGACCGACGAGCACGTTTGTTGCTTTCGCCGCCGCCGAGTGATTAAGTTCTTTTCCGGGCGCAAGTCAGCCCAAATAAAGAACTTCGTTTCCAAGACTGGTGTGTGTCTTCCTGACCGCTCGACTGCCGTCACTAAAACGTGACATCTGTAAGGAGGTGCTGGGTAGCCTTCCATGTACCGGACACACCCTCCAAGTCGTGACGCCAGCCCTTTGAGCCATTCACCGAAGGACGTGACTCCAGTCCATCGCGCAAGCCGACGTCTGCTGGGGGACGCACCTGAGTTCGGGATTCTGCCGGACCCTACTCGGAAGCGAAAGCCAGTAGCAACGTCCATCATGAGCTTGCCCCAGACGACGACTTGAATCATTCTTCAGCAGCCCCGGGTGCCACCAACGTTCGACGCTTCGCCTGGCGCCGACCACGAAGAATGGCTGGAACAGTTCGACTGTGTGGCTCTCTTTAAAAACTGGGATGACGCCATGAAAATTAGGTACGTCTTCTTCGCCTTGGAGGAACCAGCAAAAATCTGGTTTGAGAATGACGAAGGCAGCCTTACGGATTGGGAAACCTTCAAGGAGCAGCTTCTCAAGACTTCCACAAACGTCGTGAGAAAGAAAAGAGCCCAGCAGCTGCAACAGTCTTGCATACAACACCCAAACGAGACCGTTGCAGTGTACACTAAGGAGATGAAGCGTTTCTTCCGGCGTGCCGACTCGAGCATGAAGGAAGAAGAAAATGTCAAGCTGCTTATGCGAGGAGTTAAAGAGCAACTCTTTGCGGGCCTCGTACGGAACCCCCCGAAAACCGCCGCGGAATTCGTCGAAGAAGCATCCACCATGGAAAAAACTCTTGATGCCAGAGCGCTTTTTGTCAGCAAGCTGCCTGGACACCGCTAACAGCGATGACCTGCGGGAGGTTATGCGTGAAGTTGTGCGAGAAGAGCTACGACGATTGCTGCCAACAGGAATGCAGCCGCAGGTTACATCGCTCACAGACGTCATCCGTGACGAGGTTCAACACGCCTTGGGTGTGACGTCGAAAACCACGCAGCCTCTGCAGCCACCAGCCATGACTTACGCCGCAGCAGTCCGCCGTCCTGCACCTCGACGACGAGACCCAAGCCCCTATCGCCCTCATCCAGCTGCGCTGGACCGCCGCCCTCTCGCCCCAACCCGCCCGTCCTACGAGCGTCGCACACAGCCAAGGAAATGCGACGACTGGAGAACTCCCTACCAGCGCCGCCCACTATGCTTCCACTGTGGCGAAGCCGGTCACATTCTCCGGTACTGCCCATACAGCAGAATGGACATCTGAGAGTTTTCTTACGACGCCCCACGACCCCGACCCGGCCAGCGACCAGCCGAAATTGAGGAGTTCATGCGGTGGGAAGAATGCTCATCGCCGAGCCGCCTATCACGTTCCCCGTCGCCATCGTCACCGCGCTTTGTATATCCTAGCCGAGGCTACGCAGTGCATGGACTCACCCCCAGGCCCCGTAGGTTAAACTGAATAAAGCAGCCTCTGGAGGCGAGGTTGCTTCATAGCGCAAGCACTAAGATCTTCCATCGATGAAAACACAAGGCTATGCCTCCACTATGACGAGAATTACGACGACCCCTACGACGACGACCCTACGACGGCCCCCTACGCCGACGACGGCCCCCTACGCCGACGACGGCCCCTACGACGACGACGGCCCCTACGACGACGACGGCCCCTACGACGACGACGGCCCCTACGACGACAACGGCCCCTACGACGACGACGACGGCAACTACGACGACGACACGGCCACACTTGAAGCTTTTACCGCTGCCCTGAAACCTTATTATGAACGCTAAAGGACTCGGAGTTAGCATTCTCCGTGTTTATTTTCATTTTAAAGCATCGAGGCGATGCTTCTTTGAGAGGGGGGTAATGCCACGTATCATTCTAGTGTTGGTTCGTTCGCGCAAGGCCGCAGGAAAGGGGTGTTATCATTTATGCTCGTGACGCTAGAAGCGACCGGACTAATCACGCTTGATCACAGCCATGCTGAGCTGCATCTACGTGCTTCCAGATTACTCTAGATGATCTCGACCTGTTATCTCGAAGTTTCCTTGGCGGCTTTAAATTGAACGATGCCGCGAGCAGCGGGGATTCGTAGTTCTACGACCGACGAGCACGTTTGTTGCTTACGCCGCCGTCGAGTGTTTCAGTTTTTTCGCGGGCGCAAGTCAGCCCAAATAAAGAACTTCGTTTCCAAGACTGGCTGGTGTCTTCCTGACGGCTCGACTGCCGTCACTACAACGTGACAATATTTTTAAAACTTGGACTAAAATTAGCTGGGACATCCTGTATCCTTCCCCTTGCTGTATCAATTTTCCTCTTATTCTTACTCTGTAACATGACGTGACTATCGGTACTGAAGTGGTGCTAATGCAACGTGTTCCAGCCATCTCGATGAAAAATACCTCTGTGATTTCTCGGTCTAGTTTGCAGCAAGGTGTCTTGTGGAGCAGCGTTTTTTGAGGAGCGTCTTACAGCAACTATAACTGAATCAGTGTTCCTGTAAGAGCAATCCTGACTCGGTCAAAATGGGAAGTGAAGAAAACTTTAAGCTGGCCTGTTTCGATAATTTACTGTATTCTAACGGCTAAGTCGGCTTTTTTAATAACAATAATGATAATAAGAAAATATTCATTCAGTGTAGTTGCAGTAAACTATGGACACGCAAAATCCACAGGTGGGCTTCTTGGGCCCGCCTGTGGCTTTTTGACGAATGAAAAAGAAAAACCTTTCTTGAATGAAAACCCAAGTGGTCGATATAGAGATCCTCGCGCGCAAACTGCGGAGGCTCGGCGCAGCTTTTTGGGCACACATCGGGGCGGGGGGGATTAAGCCACACCACCAATTACTTCATAAAGCAAATCGCAGAGGTCATTTCTGGTTGGCCTTCAAAACTTTTAATCTAGTAGGGCGAAACGTTTTATGGTGATTTTCACGGCAATAATTTTATGTTCCGCTGTAGTGTGAGGAGCAACGCCCCCATAAGAACCAGATATGAGCCGAAGTTGTCTTCAGTCCGCTTCTAACTGAAATAATTCTCTCCCTGCACTGCTCTCCCTGCCTTCGTAGAGTCTGGTCGATGTAGCACTTCGAACACGTCGTCGAGATCCGTCCTACTTGTCCACCGGACCAACTGGCAGGAGCTTCATTAATTTTTATATCGGGCCGTATAATTTATTCTAAATTCTCTCATCGTGACCATTTTCTTAAAAGCATTGGGTATTTTATTTTGCTTTGATGCCTTCCGTGGATCACTTTTCGGTGGCTTGGAATTATGACTCATTTGTTGCTAAACCGCACCGCACAAATATTATGTCTATGTAAATGAACACGAATACTCACAACACGGTCCGCCTCATACCCAGATTCGTTGGATACGTGCAGCGACATAATTCTTTGCTGGTCGCCTGTGTTGTACCAAAGGCTCCATGCGTACCCTGCACAGAAGAAAAAATTACCCTAAAGTCGCCGGCTGCTACCTAAGCTCCGAAGTCAGCGGAAGCTTCGCCTCCAAAGAAGCCTCCCTATTGCCGCTGGTAACTTACGCGCGGCGTAGGGTTGACAACAAGCACTTGAGAATCATGCAAAAACTGCTGCCAAAACGGGTGAGAGAGAAAGAAAACATTTACCAATTTTTTTTCAGGAGCTTCACGGTTATGGCACCGCCCATCACATTATCTGGGGAAATCTTGCGAGGGCAGCAGCTGAGCCTGATTTTAATGCGAAAGTAATGCTAGTCCCATTGCGAGAAAAGATTCCGGCATGTGTTAATGAGTGTAGTCGAAAAAAGGGCTGAAAATCCCAGCGATAGCAGCAAAAATTGGGCGACGTGTTAGAGCGGCCGTATGACGCACACACCAACCGGAGCACCACCACTTCAACCATGACCTACATGTCGTTCGTCTATATATACTCCCTACAGACTGACCTAAATGTGACGCAAATTTCTCCGACAACATTCGTACGTAGATTGTGACGCAGCCGTTTGTCGTACAGGGTTCCGGGTGTCGTCATACGACAGCTAGCTGCAAATACTTACTCGTGTCAGTAGAGTCGGAAGCTGACGTGCTACAGGGTATCCAACCGATAGCATATGCACCTTGAATTGTGTGGCTTCCTATACTCTTTACCTGTTCTATTAAGGTGCGGTTGAGGTGTACGTCAAGACGTGAGACAGTTGCTGCGACATTTCCATCCCACAGAAATCAATTTTTTGTAGCGAAAATATGATGCAACGGTTCGTCAAACAACGTTCCGCGTGATGCAATACGCCCGAGCGTGTGAGTGTGTATGGGTGGTGTCCGCGTGGGTGGGTGTCAATGCGCACAGGGACAGTAACGCTTTTTGTACGTCCTCACGTAAGCATTCTTAAGTGTCTCTGCCGATTTTTATTGCGTAAGCAATACTGCGCCAGGTTTCGAGCCGTCGCTAGGCTCCCGTCGGGGGCCGAGGTGAAACAGATGGAGCACCGTTGCCATAGCAACCGTTTCAGCCGCGCTCCACCAGGCGGCAGGACCGCTACTACTTAAAAAAGGAACTGCGTCGAGACTGGGAATCGAACCAGGGCCTTTGGTATTTCAGGCGGAGCCACGAAGGCGGAGCCACGAACCGTGAGCCACGAAGGCTCAGGGTTTCAGAAATGAGTAAAGGCTCATTTAGTGAATGCATGGGTCTGATAAATAAAATGAAAGAAATTAAAAAATGACAATAAGAAAAGAAAAAAATAGAAATGAAAAGTAACAAAAATAACAAATAAACAAGAAAAGAAACAGAAATAAACAATAAAATTACAGCAAATTAAGATATGAAAAATAAAAATAAAAACAACAATACTGCGCCAGGTTTCGAGCCGTCGCGTACCTCCCGGTGGCGGCCACGGTTGACTTTTAGAAGCAGCGAGGTCAAACAGATGGAGCGCCGTTGCCATAGCAACCGTTTCAGCCGCACTCCACCAGGCTCCACGCTGCTTACGCAACTTGCCCGGTTTAACCAGAGCTAAACCTCAGCTATTTTTTTTTCCACAGAGGACATCGCGCCCATCACAACGCCACGCCTTGTATGGGACGCCAAACGATTGATGGATGTAACACAGAAGTAGAACGGGACGGCAGTACGCCCACTATGTAGGACAGGGACTTCTCTGCGGCGATGACCACATTAATGATGCTGGGAACGGAGGCGTGCAAATGATTCTTCGTCGGTCAGAACATAGCAAGTAACGCCAGGTCAGGCGGTGCGTGCGAGCTTGCCTTGCCGGCTACATTGCCGACAATGCGAAGTGAGGTGACGGGAGGCTTCTTCTCGACAAAGGTGCTCGCGAAAAAGGCAAAAGCTCTTGATTCAGTAAGCGCCCTCCCAGTCATATGAAGTGCTGTGTTACTAAATAAAAGAGATCTAGCAGTGATAAGCATCGCTATCAAACGCAAACATTTCCAGCGAAAACCAATTTACTGCGCGCTATGCAGTGCTGCTTTGCATCCTTTTTGCTTGCAGAGGGCGCAGCAGCTACAGTACAACGCTGAGTGGCTATAGTAAACACAACACGCTATGCTCTGACTCGCTGTGCGGAAAGATTTGTAACTGCCATCGAAGACACAATCATTTGAAACCATGCCCACACACCAGCTTTAACTCTTTTGTTACCGCGAGAAAACGGTCGTTTTCCATAGGTCTCGGACGATAATTTTTTGCAAGCAAAAATAACATTGCTGCCTACGTTGCAGCTCACAAAATTGCACATAATAGAAAGCTCTTTTCAAAAACATGTTAGAGAGCAAAAAATTTATTTGGGAACACACAAAAATTAAAAACAATGCCATTTTTGTGGCGATTTGAAAAAAAAAAAGATAGCTAAGGCATGCTATTTTCATGCAGGGGTGACTGAAGTCCGGCAAACAGGAACATAGCGAGGATGTCTGCGAAACGAAACTCTTTATTCGGGCTGACTTGCGCCCGCAAAGAACTAAATCCCTCGGCGGCGGCGTAGTAACAAGCGTGCTCGGCGGTCGTCGAACAGAATGACCGCCGCTGTCGGCCGTGCTCTTTTTAAAGCTGATAGCGAACCTTCGAGATAAGGCTTTTGAAGTTACTAGAACATTCTGGCGCAAACTAGAATCGGCTCCGTCCGGATGCGATCAATCGAGATAATTCTAGGCGCGTCTTGCGTCACAAACGAAGCGATAAAGCGGCGTGCCGGCAGCCTTGAAGCATGAACAAATAAACACAACAAACAAACGCTACAAAGATTCGCGATATTACTCCCCTCTCAAGGAAGCATCGACTCTATGCTTTAGAACATAATGCGGCTATCAACAATCAAAAACGGATTGTGCAAAAATAAACACGGCCTTGTACGGGCTGAAATAGCGTCGCAAAAGCTTTTCGCTCAATCCTCGGCGGCGAATGGGCGTCCGAACCCAGACTCGGTCTCCTGGCTTGTATTCCGCGTAGCGTCTGCGTAGATTGTAGCGTGTGGCGTCGGTCCGCTGCTGGTCTTCGATCCTTGATTGGGCAACTCTTCGGGCTTCTGCGCGTTGTAGGTAGGCGGCGACGTCGGCGTTATCTTCCTTGGTAACGTTCGGCAGCATGGCGTCCAGCGTAGTCGTGGCCTCTCTGCCATGGACGAGCCTAAAAGGCGTCATCTGGGTGGTCTCCTGCACCGCAGTGTTGTAGGCGAAGACTACGTAAGACAAGATGACGTCCCAGGTCTTGTGTTCGGCATCGACATACATGGCGAGCGTATCGGCGATGGTTTTGTTGAGGCGCTCGGTCAGTCCGTTGGTCTGAGGGTGGTATGCAGTTGTTCTCCGGTGTCTGGTTTGGCTGTAATGGAGGATGGCTTGCGTCAGTTCCGCCGTGAATGCTGTTCCTCTGTCAGTGATGAGCACATCGGGGGCGCCGTGTCGCAGAAGAATGTTCTCCACGAAAAATTTGGCGACTTCTGCTGCCGTTTCGTTCGGTAGGGCTTTTGCCTCGGCATAGCGGGTCAGGTAGTCGGTCGCTATAATGATCCACTTATATCCAGATGTTGATCTCGGGAACGGGCCAAGCAAGTCCATGCCGATCTGCTGAAAGGGCCTTGAGGGGGGTTCAATGGGGTCCAGAAATCCGGCTGGTCCGGTTGGAGGGGTCTTTCGTCGCTGACAATCTCCGCAGGTTTTCACATAATGTGCGACATCGGCAGACAGTCGGGGCCAGTAATACTTGTCTTGAATGCGGCGGAAGGTGCGAGAAAACCCGAGATGTCCAGCTGTCGGCTCGTCGTGTGAGGCCTGAAGAACTCCGCGCAGACTTACAGGTACAACAAGGAGGTAGGCTGTCTTGTTCGCTCAACGTTCTTCTACACGAGGACATCGTTCTGTAAACGGAACGAAGACAATCCTCGCTTGAACGAGGCGGGGGGTGAAGAAACCTTGCCTTCCAAGTATTAGATTAGGCATTTCATGTCGGGGTCCGCGCGTTCCTGTTGTGGAAAAGATCTGGAGCTGATGGGTCCCAGGAAGGCGTCCTTATCGTCGTCCGGCGACGGTGCATATACAGGGGCTCGTGACAGGCAGTCGGCGTTAGGGTGCTTGCGTCCGGACTTTTAAACGACGGCTACGTCAAACTCCTGGAGCCATAGGCTCCATCAAGCGAGGCGGCCGGAAGGGTCCTTCAAACTGGCGAGCCAGCACAGTGCGTGGTGATCGCTGACCACCTTGAAAGGTCGAACGTATAGGTAGGGGCGGAATTTGAACGTAGCCCAGATGATGGCAAGGCACTCCTTCTCAGTTGTCGAATAATTAGCTTCGGCTTTGGACAGGGAACGGCTAGCGTACGCGATGACCTTCTCCACTCTGTCAATTTTCCGAACGAGGACAGCGCCTAGGCCCACATTACTTGCGTCGGTATAAATTTCAATCTCGGCGTTTTCATCAAAGTTTGCAAGGATCGGTGGGGTCTGTAAACGGCGCTGAAGTTCCTTGAAGGCTTCTATTTGCGGCGCTTCCCATTTAAATGGCACATCTGCCTTTGTCAGGTTGGTCAGTGGCTCGTCGATGCGCGAAAAGTTTTTGACGAAACGTAGGTAATACGCGCACAGTCCGAGGAATCTCCGCACAGCTTTCTTATCGGCCGGTGGCGGAAACATTGCGATAGCAGCTGTTTTCCGCGGGTCTGAGCGTACTCCCTCCTTGCTAACAATGTGGCCTAGAAACAGCAGCTCTTGATAGGCAAAGTGGCACTTCTCTGCTTTCAAGGTTAGCCCGGACGATTTGATTGCGTCTAGTACTGTTCGAAGCCTTTTCAGGTGCTACACAAAGCTCGAGGCGAAGACAACGACTTCATCTGTATATACCAGAGAAATCTGCCACTTCAGGCCTGCCAGCACTGTATCCATTACTCGTTGAAATGTCGCTGGTGTGGAACAGAGACCAAACGGCATCACCTTGAACTCGAAGAGGCCATCTGGAGTGATGAATGCGGTCTTCTCGCGATCTCTTTCATCGACCTCAATTTGCCAGTAGCCCCTCTTGAGGTCGATCGATGAGGATTATCTGGCGTTGCCGAGCCGGTCCAGTGTGCCGTCGATGCGAGGGAGGCGGTAGACGTCCTTCCTTGTGATGTTGTTCAAGCGCCGGTAATCAACGCAGAATCGAAGTGCAGCGTCTTTCTTTCACACTAGAACAACAGGTGCCGCCCAGGGGCTCTTTGAAGGCTGAATAACGTCGTCGCGCAGCATTTCTTCCACTTGGTCTCAGATGGCTTGTCGTTCTCGCGGCCACACTCGGTAGAGGCTCTGGCGGAGAGGTCGGGCTTGCTGGTCGGTTATAATGCGATGCTTGGCAGTCGGCGTTTGTCGAAATTTCGGCGATGACGAGAAGCACTCCCTGTAGCTTCGAAGGAGATTGCTGATCTAGTCTTGTCTGTTCCGGGGCAGGCCTGGATTTGTGTCGAAAGTGGGCGAGTTCTCTTGGTCAGGCGAATCTGCGGATGGGTCGGAGAGGGCGAAAATATACGTCTGATATTTTATCGAGGAAAGCAATCCTCGTTCCTTTGTTAATGTGCCGGTATTCTTCGCTAAAGTTAGTCAGCAGTACTTCGGCTTTGCCTTTGCGGAAATGTGCGATGCCTCTTGCGATGCCGATTCCTCGGTCGAGAAGCAGCTGCATGTTCCCCTCGATAATGGCTTCAGTGTCACTCGCTTCCGTGGCGCCTACGGTGACGATGACGCTTGAGCGGGGTGGGGCATTCACTTGTTCCTCCAGGACACTAAGCGCAACGTAATGTTCCGGAGTTCTCGTCGACGAAATCGCCTCGTCCGTGGAAAGTGTGATCATCTTGGATCGCAGGTCGATGATCGCTTGATTCTCATTAAGGAAATCCATGCCCAAGATCACTTCGCTGGAACACTGCCATAGCACGACGAAGGTCGCGGGATAGGTATGTTCCTTGACAGTCACTCGCGCTGTGAACCGTCCTGGTGGCGTGATGAAGTGGTCCCCTGCAGTGCGAATTTGTGGGCCGTCCCAAGCGGTCGTTACTTTCCTCAGTTGCGCAGCGAATGGTCCGCTCATCACCGAATAATCGGCTCCTGTGTCGACTAGAGCGCTGACTTTCCTGCCGTCGATAACCACTTCTAAGTCGGATGTCCTGGGTCTGGAGTTGCACGTCGTCTTCGGCGTCGGGTCACGGCTTCGTCGGATATGTGAATTCTGGGTGGGGCGTGTGATCGAAGCTTTTCCTGATGACGGCGTCGTTTTGAAAGTGGTTCGCGTTGTGGCCGAGGTTGTCGTATGCGGCGTCGGCGTAGTGGGTGCGACGTCTTCATACGGTGTGGTCACTGGAGGATCTTTGTCGTTTCCTCGGCAAGCAACCTGACCTCCACAGGTTGCTTTGTTTAGTTTCCCCTACGTGGGCTAGGGGACCTTCCTCGGACAGCCGCGGCGTAGCTGCGGCCCGGTGATGCAAAACGTGCGGTGGACGGCGACGGCGAGCGGGAAAGACGGCTTGTCGACGCGTACTCCGCTCTGTGCACGTAGTCGTCGATTTCCCGTGGTCGCTGGCCGGGGAATGGTCGTAGGGCGTCGATGGCGAAACCACGCAGGCCGATGCGTCTGTACGGGCAGTGGCGAAGTACATGACCGGCTTCGCCGCAATGGAAGCACAGCGGGCGGTTGTTGGAAGTCCTCCAGGCGTCGCATTTCCTGGGCTTGGGCGTCGGTCGTAGGCTGGGCGGGCGGGGGCAGGGGGACGGCGTTCGGGAACAGCTGGTTCACGTCGAAGAGGCGGAATGCGGCTCTCGCGTTGGGGCTGAGGACTGCGTAGTGCAGTAGCGTAGGTTAAGGCTGGAGGTTCAGCTGGAGGCGAAGATGACGGAGTGCCCAGCGCATGCTTCACTTCTTCGCGTACAATTTCCTCAAGGGTCGCTACTTGAGGCTGGTTGGAAGGTGGTAGCAGGCGACGCAGCTCTTCTCGTACAATTTCGCGGATAACATCCCGCAGCTTGCCCTCCAATGCTGTGTCATCCGAGAGGGCAGTCGAGGTCACTAGGGGCTGTCGAGGAAAATGACGCGCTCGTGCTTCCAAGGTTCTCTGTATGGCGTCTGCTTCACTGGTGAATTCCGCAACCGTCGTCGGTGGATTGCGGGTGAGCCCGCCGAAAAGTGCCTCTTTAGCGCCACCCATCAGAAGCTCCACCTTCTTCTCCTTCGCCATGTCAGGATCGACTCGTCGAAAAAGGCGCCTTCGACATATGCGGTCACTGACTCGTTCGGGTGTTGGATGCGTGACTGTAGGAGCAGCTGAGCTCTTTCTTTCCTGATGATGCTCGTGAAGGCCTTCACGAACTCCCGTTTGAATAATTCCCACGTCGCTAGAGAAGTTTCGTTGTTTTCGAACCAGAAAACATGGCTCATCTTAGTCTGGTCGTCCCAACTGTTGAACACGGCGACACGCTCAAACTGTTCCAACCATTCCTCGGGATCCTCGCCCGGTGAAGCGTTGAACGTGGGCGGCAGTCGGGGTTGGTGTAAAATAATGGGGGCTGGTGTCGTAGCCATGACTGAAGTCGAAATTGAGGCGTCCTTCTTCGTTCGCGTGCGGTCCGGTAGCAGTCCGAATTCTGGTGAACCCCTCTGGAGACGACGACGGCTGCTTCGCCGTTCGCCTGCGGGGGGGTGGGGGCGGCTTCTGCGGCTTTCGCGGGATCTTCTTCGAGACGGCTCGGGCTGCTCTGACGGCTCCCACGGGGTGAGGGCGACAGGGACATCCGTTAGCACGTCGACCAGATGTCACGTAGTGGTGATTGAAGTCCGACGAACAAGAACACAGCCAGAATGTCTTCGAAACGAAACTCTTTATTCGGGCTGACTTGCGCCCGCAAAGAACTGAATCACTCGGCGGCGGCGTAGTAACAAGCGTGCTCAGCGGTCGTCGAACAGAATGACCGCCGCTGTCGGCCGTGCTCTTTTTAAAGCTGATAGCGAACCTTCGAGATATGGCTTTAGAGGTTACTGGAACATTCTGGCGCAAACTAGAATCGGCTCCGTCCGGATGCGATCAATCGAGATAATTCTAGGCGCGTCTTGCGTCACAAACGAAGCGATAAAGCGGCGCGCCGGCAGCGTTGAAGCATGAACAAATGAACACAACAAACAAATGCTACAAAGATTCGCTGCAATATCTATAGACGCAATATAACCATCGAAAATCTAGGATATACATTTTGAAGGCAAATGACTCAGGAGCGCTGAGTAAAAAAATAAACTATCTGGACAGTGTCGTTCTTCAGGTACACACAAAAAAAATTACACGTGGAAAGAGCCTCGGTTCTCGTGCCATGCGGCGAAGCAGTTCCTGGTTTTCCTAAGGTAAAGGTGCACTCCGCACTTTTCGCAGAAAACGTTCGTATTCTGTTCAACTTTTCGCTCCTGATAGCACATCCTGCAGTTTCGCCTTTTCGGAATCTTTTGCGGATGGTGCGGCACTTCTTTTGGGAGAGGATCTACATGGGCAACTTCTTCGTCGTCAAGTTCTAGCAGTTGTTTGGTGAGCTCAATACGAAAAGAAAGTTGGTCGAAGTGGGCGCTCCTTTGAAATTCCGGTGTCGAGAAGTGTTGCCAAGCATAGATCTCGGACATGCGGCAGACGTTCAAAAATGCGTCTTCGTGGAATAAAACCCCCAGGACATAGGGTCACAGCTCGCTAATGAATAGCTGGCATAATTTTCGGTTAATTATGACCACTCAACGCAGTTGGATAACAAAGCCGTCAATATGATTGGATACTTGACTTCCTGGAAATCTTGTGATCACAAAATTTGATGTTAATGCTGCATTACCACGAGTGCCAGGCTTCTTTTTTTCAAGCGCGGCTGCCACGTTCCCTTTCACAACAACACATGCACATTAGTTCTCAAAATGTCCATCAAAAATCAAAACGACGCCAGAGTGGGACAATTTGAGCAGGTTCTACAAATGCAATGCCAAGACTGACCAATGGGTGGCACTAGATGCACGAGTAATGATTTCAGCATGTCTTAATCGGCAATTTATTGCATCGATCACCGGTGATCGATTTGAATAGGCGTGTTAACGAAAGAGTTAAACTTTTACTCAGGTATTTTGGTCATATATTATTTTCCCTAGTCCCTGTGCGTCTTTGCTGATTGCATTTATTTTGTATACGTACTTTGTATTCTGGTCACTTGCACTATCAGCAAATATGATGTCTAACACCAAATTTTATACTACCTCCTACATGAATATTTTTGCTCAACACAGATGACAAAGCATCTGCATTGCGCTGCAGTAAATATAAATAAAAATAAGTGAAAACGCACAGTAAACACAGGAAATATTTCGCAACATCTTTGGTTTCCCTTTCGCTATCGCGCATGGCAGTGGCTTCTCTGCGTGTAAGACGGCTTGAACGCTGTGGAGTGCTGAGGTAGGCATAAGCTACTTCATCGGACCAAGCACTAGCAACTAAAGGTTGCGCGCCCCGTGTCGGCAACACTAGTACCTCTTAGCTCTGATTTAATGACGGGAAAAGTTTTGGCGTCGTGAAAACCTGGCTTCAAGTACAGTCGAACACCGCTAGAACGAAATTCACGGGGTGCGCGGAAAATTTCGTTGAAGCGGAAATTTGTTTGTGGTGAAACCAGCTCCAAAAAACCAATATCTGACTGCACTGTTCATAAATATCATTTATTTCTAAAAAATTCGGTCATCTTGGCTTGCGTCCTTTTCGTGGACGGGAGCATCGTGGTGCGAATTTCACACTCGGCCAACAACTGCATCGCGATTTCGTCGTCATGCGCACCGATGAAAGCACGAATCGTGTCGAATGCGTCCATAACATGCGATGCAGACGGCAGTGTCATCTTCCACGTCGCTCTCATCTTCGGGCTAGGCGTCGCTGTGGCTGGCCTCATCCATTACCGCTTCATCGGGTAGCTCCACGTGTGCTATCACGTCCGCATCAACGGCGATGCATTTATTGAGGTCGACATTCACAGGCACGTTTCCGGCGCCCCCAAAGTGCTGCCCACGTCGCAATGGCCTCTGAGGAGACGCGGTCCTCGTCCACTGAGCTGGACGTTGATTCAGGGCCATGTTTAATGCACAAAGCAGTTCTCAATTATGGTCCGCCGGGTCGCCATCCACGCTGCGGCGATCATGTGCAGGGCCGTGCACAGGTCCGCAGTGGTAGGCCGTTCGGCCTGAATGTCCAGCAACAGTCGCTGAATCAACCGCTGCCGGTCAACAGCTTTGACGCTGTTAATGCCTTGGTCTAACGGCTTAACCAAAGCAGTACAGTTTGCCGGGAAAAAAAACTCATTTTCCCACTTTTATGCTCACTGTCCTCAACATTATTAGCTGAGCAATTACCAACCAACTAACACACCTTCCTGTTTCGTAACTTCATATCACGGTCAAAATTCATGACCCAATCAAAGATGATTGCCCGCGACACCTGATTTTTTTTAGCAGGGTGTGTTGCTGACCAAGTTGGTTTGACATCCTGAATATGCAGCGCCCTGTGTGTCTCGTCTCCCCTTCGTCCCTCGTCTGTTAGCACTGCATGTTCAGGAAGATTTTTTTGCTTGCCACGTACTTAACTGACGAGCACTTACCGCCTGCGAAGCACCACGGCTTCACGCTCTAGTCGATGACAAGCGGGATGCGCCTGTCGGAGCCGTCCATGTTGCTGCAGAGAAGCAGAGTCACACGTTTTTTGCTGTGCTTGCCTCCACTGCATGATTGGCCCTTTATGGCCTGAGTCTTTGCGGGGAGCAGTTCTTTTTGCCACATCATTTTTCGTCACATTCTACCGTCACGACGTTTTGTCATGGCGAGTGACCCTGACAGTCTGAGCCTAACAAACGCTTCTGAAGCTATTGCGCTCATCGGCCTCACACAGGATGCATTAAGGCTGAGCTTGAGCCGAGCGTCGTTTTGTATCCTCCTATATTATCTTCCTGCAGTACTTTCCCATTTCGGGGGTGTTTGGTATGAAAGAAGGGCTACTCTCGTCGTGTGAATGCCAAGACGCAGTCGAGATTTCGGACGAAGGATTATCATGAGGCAAAGCTGCAGGAATTCTCAGGTTGTCGGTAATCTTGAGCTGCTTGCGTAATTCTACGGCCTGTCTAAGAACTGTTAATATAAATTACAAATTTAGAAGCGTGATATTCGAAAATTCACATGCTGCTACTGTTAGCGTCGGAAATTCCGCGATAGCGTCCCCAATCAGCTTATAGTCTGCAAGGCTTAATTGTGGCCGAAAAAAAAAATGGTTGCAGTCTAGCTCAACTATGCCTGGTTGAGCAAAATCATCCCGGCGACAACCTGCGGCCCACTCGCTCTGTCCTTAGCGAGGGGGGGAAATCTGACTGTGCAGCCTGCTCGTGGCCCCCACGCCCCGTCACCGGATACGGGCCGGTGTAGTTTCGGCTACTAGGCTTTGTTTCGGTGCAATGCCAGCAGTGGGGATGGGATGGCCGGGACCCATCCTCTGGGGATGCAAACCCCCAATGGGAGTGGCAGCGACTCCCAGGCGACTGTGAGGGCCAGTCGCGCACGTGAGGTCCGACGCCTGAGCGGAGGCAGGCCTGGGTGTATAGTCAGGTTGGACCCACGAAATCCGGCCCGGAAGGCATGTCAAAACGCCAAAAGGTTTTGAAATACATGCTACCTTCCTCTGCGCGCGGGGGCGTGCAAGTCTGGCTACCGACGCGTCGCTTTCTGGTTACGGAGAAACCAGGTCCGCGCGGGGGTTCATAGTGGCCAGGCTCCGAGGACCGCCGCCTCGGGGAAGCGGCCTTACGGCCGGCCGCAGGCTTCACCGCCTGCGGGATGCCGGGGGATGAGGGCCTAGTACTGCCTCGTAAGAGTCTGGCGAAAACCGAAGATATGTGGAGTACCGGTGGAGTAGGCCCGGGTCATCTCATCCTAAGCCACGTTCTTGGTTAGTGGCCCGGTCGCCCAGCCTTGAACACTCTCTCCTCAGTAGGAGAAGAGCAAGCTAGGAGAGGAAATAAGTGCATGGATGGTTGGAGGAAGCACAGATGGGTCCCCCCCCGAGCGACCAGTTCTGAGGCCGCGAGGCCGTTGACGTTCTGGACCTCTACTGGCCGGGACTATCACACATACTTCCGGTGTCTGAAAAACCGCGAAAAACCTTCGACGGCTTGTAGCCGGCAGGTGGGAAAAGCCCTCTAGTGAGCGAAGAGGAGCCCCAGGTAGCTACTGACCCTGTGTTAGGTTTTCCCGTCTCCGACGGTCGGAGCCCGTTGCGTATGGTGGGTGGTCGGGCATCCCGTGAGTGGGGCCGCACCATTGGGCAATCTCGATGCTCTCCCTGCCCTGGCCAGGCAGGCCAGTAATGGAGTCGAGATAATTGAAGGATCAGAGCAAAAAACTCGCTGTCCCCATTCCCTTCCCATGTCCCATTTCCCTTTCCGCTACTTCCCAGGGGAGGTCAGGGGAGCCTCCCCGGGCCCGCTCTCTCAGCTGTGGGTCGCTACAGTAGCTTTTCCCTTTTATTTTACTTTTCCACCCACGGGTGGTAAAATTACAACTTGCCTACGGGCCTATTCTTTTATTTTACTATTGGATTAAGCCTGTTGTACGTAAGTGGTGCAGACAGGGGCTTATTATTTTTATTTCCTTTTGGTTGCCCCAACCTATTCAATGTCCTTAGCGAGAACTGCAATGAGAATGCCGTGAGAGCGGTGCCAGCTCCTTTTTTCCGGGAAACGGCGAGTCATGTGGTTAGCCACGTGACCACAGCTGCCGATATGGCGGCTGGCATGGCGGATGCGCTCGTATGGAGCTGCGGGTTGTGACGTGGAGTGTCAACTGGCTGCAACACCTCCACTTGAAGGTCGAATTGCGCGCCGATGACCGTGGCTTCACTACACCAGCAAAACTTTCGGTTTAGAAAAAAAAAATCGAGATTGGCAGTACGCGCTGATATATAGCCAGCAGGAGACAGACGTGTAACGAATTCGTAAAAATCTGTGCACATGCATAAAGGTAGTGTCACCGAACCTCCTAACGGAAAAGGTTTTCGGAATGCCCCGGAACATTCGGCGGTATCCAAAAAAAGCATAGTATACGATGCGCATCTCTGACAGTCCGCATAGCGCAAACCTTCAGCTTTCACACGTGTATGTTGTGCGGGCTGTACAGGGCAAACTACGGTATATCATTTAGTGCCTCTCTGAGGACAGTTATTCACAGGAGTGGAAAATTAGGCTCTACTGGAGCACATATCGCAACGAACTGATAAAAAATTGGTCACAACGAAATGTTATGAATGCACGGGGTGAGCGGCGGGTCAATTCGAGAACAAGATTCAGAGGTTAAACTCGTGTTCTCCGTATTTTGCCCTGGATTTATGCAGACTTAACTTAGTTGTGCTATAATAGCGGTACGAGAATAAATTAGAAGAATGCAAAGAAAACGCTGGGGTGTGTGTGCTGCGGACCTTCTCTTTAGTTGGCTGCGTTCTGATGCCTTCGCCTTTCGTACGCGTATTGCGGGGCTCTCAAGTGCGAGCGTTGCGTCTGACGCCCATCAAACGCTTTGAGAGGGGTGCCCCGTAGCGCGCCACAACCGGCCTGCTTACGGCGACTGAGCACAAGGGCCTCCACATGTGTGGGCGTTGAAGGATCAACCACAAACAACGCCCGTCTGGCAGCTGGCTGGAGAGCGTATAAAACACGGCTTGAACTGCGGGGGGCTTCATTATTTTCTATCACTTGACATAGAGGATCTGAGCGCAGAGTAAGCGGCAGTGGCTGATACAAAAGCAAGGGTGCTCACCTTTTACTTTTCGCACGTAGGCCCTGTCCATCTTGTTGTTATTGAAGTACATCTGAAAAGAAAACCCTCGCCTTGTAGTATCAGGATATCAAGATAGGTTTGAATATCACTGAAATGGCAGTGTTTTTTCCGCCAAGTTTTCATAATTTTAACAGTGGGGGTTGCAGACTATCATCGTTCAAATATGCAATTCCGGTCCCTCTTCACCACACTGCTGGGCGCCATACACAGGCGCTTCCTTTTCTTCGTCACGCATCTTAAGGCCTTTCCCGACACCCAATCGGTACAATGCATTCACGGCCGTTAGAACGACGGCAGTGCACACGATCTCACCTCGGCTCTCATTCGGGGAGCATAAGAGCTTGTGCAGTGTGTATTAGAGAAGCCAGGCTTGTAAACACTAATTCGCTTTCACGATCGACACGCCAATGTTAGACAACTGCCCAACCTTCATCTGCAAATGGCGTCAACGCGAGAAAACCTAAAAGCGTAATAATAAAAAGAGTAATAATAAAAGAGTAAAACCTAATAATAAAAACTAAAAACCTAAAGAGAACAGTTCATGTCACCCATTCCACAGCGTATAATCTAGTCCAGAACTGATCCCTTTCTGAAATGGTGGTATCAGCAGTGACAATGAAATGTATATGATTTGTCATCTTTTCTTCCGCCTGTCGTAAAAGCGAGCAAGTGGACGGTCGTTAGTGCTGACATTGTTTACATCCCTTTCGGGGCGTCTACGAAGCCACTGGCTGTGTTTACGACCTCGTTTCCAATCGAAAGCGAGCTGTCCTGGGCTTGTTAACTTGCCCGCCATTAGCGTTACGGATAATTTTGCCTTGCTCACTAGCCGACAGTAATGGCCTTGTAAAAAGCTACTCCTTGTGTTGGAGCTCGTGAAATTGATATTTGCTCTAAAAGTGTCCTCTAGCCGTGCCATTGCAAAAGGTGCTCCGATTAGAGATCAATATATGTTATTAATGGTGGGCCCTGATTTCGGTACAGCAAGGTGTGCATGTACCCCTCTCATGCTACTTCTATACTTCCTGAAGAGGTTGCTGAACTAGAATCGAACAGGGAT